>NC_132977.1:30000-90000 GCF_047496725.1 Anoplolepis gracilipes | reverse complement strand
CGAAACGATTTTCCGTTAAATATGCGACAGACAGTATTATCATGACATGCGCAAGCATGAAATTCTACGTCAAGTGTGACGTCAATCGCCGTTCAAATATTCCACCGCCAACCAACTAGTCATATCGACTAGTTGTATCGACACTTTTTTACGTTACTTTCAAGGCCAGATTGAAAGCGATCGAGAAGAGATATTCCGACATTATAAATATGTGTATTATAAATGTAAATTGTAAATGCATTAATATGCGACAAGGAGACATCCGACGATGTATTGAAAGATGATCAGCTGCCGTCGCGTAAACGGCGCTTTAGACATTACCCCCCGGTAGCTGCTGCTATCGGGGCCAAAATATGCGAATCACGGGGCCTAATGCGCAGGCGTAACTCGCGCATGTTTTGCGAAAACGGCTCCGAAAAAGGCGAACCCGGAGAAGAAAGCGCGAGAGCCGACACTCTCCTTCCGGACGTGCTACGCTAATACGCCATAGCTAATGGTATAACGTGGTTGCGCGAGAGTCTTGACTTGATTTGAGTCTTGAGTTTCTGTAACAGTTCACTTATTGTTAGTAATAAACGTTATCTATCGTGAGGACGATACTCGTTATTTTAGTGTAAGTACTCCGATATTAAAGCCACGAGTCTTTTCCATCCTTCTCTCTCGTCTATCTCTTTCGAATAGTCCTAGTTCCCACGACCGCTTCTATTTTCTGATAGTGATAAAGATTTCAGTGGTCACTTTTCAATATTTACCTTATTTCGAGTCCTTGTTTTCTCTATACGATTGAAAGCAATTTTTTTTTTAACAACGTTGAACAATCAAAAATGAAAAACACGTATATTTAGTTTTTTCTTACTTGTTAGAATAAACTGTACCCTCGATATAGAGAGCTAAAAAATAAGTAATAACGATATAGAGAGGCGAGGGGAGGAAAGAGAAAAAGAGAGAGAGAGAGAGAGAGAGAGAGAGAGAGGGGGGGGGGGCATACTGTTCTACAGTATTTAAATTTAAATGTACAACCCACGTTCTCTCTTCCTGATAATTGGCCATTTCCCTGCTGGACGTGTCACATTATAAGCTTAAACTTCTCGTCGTTTCTCGACCGACTGACGAAATAATTCTTAACGTGAATCGCGAATCGTCTTGAATTAGGTTATTTTCTAATTGCACGCTTCTTAGCGTAACATCCGCTCACGCTTACACGCTTACGCGTTGCAGTCTTGAATAGTGAATATTATTTTAACGAACAATCTTTATTTTTGCTTATCTAAAAAAAATCATCTTAAAGGTTAAAGATTTTGAATGTAAGTTAATTGTACGTGTAAACGCAAGGAATTAAAAATATCACTTTCCGACAATGCTAGAGAAACTTGCAAAGAGACTTGATCAGATGCGTAAGAAGTAGCATAAGAAAATCAATTAGAATTAATATTATTTTTAATATTCAATATTATTTGCCGTTGCGCGTTTATTAGTTTATTAGTTTATCTATATGGTTTTGGAGCCGTGGATGATTGATTGTAATAAAAATGCCCAACCGTGTTAAAAAAAAAAAAAAAAAAAGCGGCTACTACATAAATCGTATCATGTGTATTATATAAACTTAATGTGAAACGCGCCCGCGTCTCTTACAATTAATTAGATATATTGTACCAAATGGCGATCCAACATCCAACACAACAAACAAACAAACAAACAAACAAACAAACAAACGAACGAACGAACACACACACACGCACGCACGCACGCACGCACGCACGCACGCACGCACGCACGCACGCACACACACACACACACACACACACGCGCGCGCGCTCGCCAAAATCTTGGACGCGCGTCTAGCCATGTGTCACGTGTCTTTTAAAAGTTGCAGCTACCGACGGATAAAGAGGAAAGATTAGGAGCGGAAATTTTCCAGATAGAAAGGTCTCGAATACTAACGCGACCGGTCCGATACCAGCTGTGACTCATCTAAACACGAAAATTCACATATGTTACGTGGAACGTGAAAAATGAAAAGACAAGAATATTTTTGTTTGTCGCACACTTGGTTTACAAACAATATAATCAAATTGTAATCTTAAATTTATTCAAAATTCATTTTATTGATAATAAAATTTGCGCACGTGAGCGACGTAGACGTCGCAATCACAATTTTCAAAGTAGGTGGCAGAAAACGCGCAGCCGGTTCTGCCAGATGGTCAATGAATCTACGATACCATCGAAGAAATTTCCGTCAGATCGAAAATGATCTATAATCATCGTTTAGTTATTATCCCTTATTGTTTTTCACACTATATATACTAATCCGCATTTCGACCGGCAATTATCCAGATGTGAACGGAAAGATTATTTACAATAATCTTTCGTTGCTTCTTGGTATTTTCATATAATTTTGAAAAAGAAAATACAATTTTTGTAATAAAAATCCATAAGCCCGATGAAAGAGATATAGAAAAAAAAAAAAAATCATATTTGTACTTTTAAAATCATACTCTTGTAAGTACCTAAAAATTTTTCAAAGTTCTTCAAATTTCTGCTTCCCCCCTTTTTTCTTTCTCTTTGAAAGAGATAGTAATTGAGACGCATATCGAGGGAAGTGGAAGGATCGTCCCGATCGATTGATACGGATGGAAAAAAAAAAAAAAAAAAAAAAAGAAGCAACTCGCTCTCTCGATAATATAATGCTGGATTAGAGCAGGACGTATCTTTTCCACTCGATAGACTCCGGGGCACTCATAGGCGGGGCCATGAGGAAGACGAAAGAAGACGAACGGGATCGCACATGTCCACCTCGTCCACTTCGGGTATTCATGTCGGTATTCATGGCGAGCAGCTGCCGAATGCACTTCAACACCATTACCTGCTTTTCGCAACGCTCACTCGCGAGGCGACCATATCCTGGCCGGCCCTGGCACGCGCCTGCCTGCTATCCTTTCATATTTCTGTGTATATATGTGTATATAATGTATATAATGTATATAATGTATACATACACGCACGCACACAAAAGTATTACAAAGTATATTGTAGATTGATATTTGAGTGTAAAAATTTAACAATTTGCAGAGACAGCAGGACATAATTCGTAATTCGTAATTATGTAAGTGTGTACATTAGTATAATATAATTTTGGCTTCAACATAATCGTATTTATTAATAACGTACATATTCCTCGTATATAAACAATATAAAGTGAGAAAAAGGAAGACTAAAACGAACAAGATTTCAACGAATTAGTACAAATATATACAAGCGATATATTATTCACGCTGGCATCACGATTGCATCAAAGCCGGTTACTGCATGGTAATTACTTCCGGATTTCACTGTATTCTCACGCAAATGTTTTTGTGCGCCGGTATGTGTTAAACTCGAAAGTTAAAAGTGTCATGACATTTAGCAAGGCATGCGAGCATTACCGGTAGAAATAAATCTTTGACCAAAAATTTCAAATCTCCCTTTGTTATACAACACATATACATATACATGTACATGTACATGTACATATACATATACATATACATACACATACACATGCACACACGTACACATTCCATTGACACTATTCTACATTCAATATATCCAACTTTAAATATGACGATGTGTACGAAATTGCAAGAATTATATATCGTTTAACTTTTTTATCTTGTTTGTTTACATAGAGTCTCATTGTCAGTAAAATCTACCAACGAATTCGATAAGTTATCGAATTCCATAACTTATCAGGCATGAACTTGCGGGAAACAGGATTGTCATATAGAGAATCATCAATCTTTTAAACTTTAAACCAATTTTTAATGATGAACGAGCGAGCGTTATTTCCAAGTTTTATCGCGTTTACCACATGCTTCTTTATACAATATTTTTAAAATTTTCTGTAAATATAATACAAATATGAAGCAGATTTGTCTCTTTTTCTCTGGAGCAGTTAACGCGATGGACTATGCACACCGAGTATCGTTAGCAGGCGGCACATGGTCCGCATCATGCTTTTCGAAGCCGCAGATGGTTCCTTCTGTGCGCGATTATGGTTTTTTTTGTCATGTATACCGCGTGTGCAGGCGGTAAAACACGTGCACTTTTCGATCATTTTTCGTCACAAAATTGATCGGTCTGCGAAAATGTTGTATATGACGGTGGTGTTTGTTGTCCTGTCATTTATATGCTACAAAGTACATATAATATGTACTTTCCCTTATGTTCCATTCTCGATTTGAAAATTCATAATCGCGCCAGCACGTTCACTGCTGCTACCATTGTCATATCGACTTATCAAAATATTCAAATGGTCTTATTTCAACATTTAAAGTTCTCTTTAATAAAATTCCATGCTCATTTTATATGCAGTCCGCAAATTAATATTATACAATAATTCGTCATTTTTCACACTCAACATCACTTTAACGGTTGAATAAATTTGTCATGCACAAAGCGTGCCGTAATATCCTAAAACCAATCTCCAAAATTTATTGACTTAACTAACTCTGACTTATTGTCAGATATTTATTATACATTTTTAATTTAAAGAGAAAACTATAATAGCAATTTAGAGTTAGCGGTAGTCTTTTTCAAGTATTTCAAATTCATTTACACTATAAGAAACGAATAAAGAATAAATGTTTCATGATTGAGGGGAAAAAATTATAGGAATCAAAACTGATAATAAGTGAGAGCATTATTGAGTATTATTTTCATCACTCTGTTACAATAACGACACAGAGGTTAGGTGATAATAACTTCGAAACGAAACAAAAATGTTTCAGTACGTAGATGTAATCAACTTATTCGTAGGTTCTATATTATTCTTCAGAAACAATTTACAAATCAATGAAAAATATTTTTTGCTTTTTGTCACAACTTTTTAATTATGATTAACTTTTTAATTATAATTATCAAACAACTAAAATTTAAAGATATCTATTCAAAAATGCAAAAAATTATATATAATACTATTCTATTAAAAAAAATCAGTTTTCATTTCTTCTAGCTCTTTTTGAAAAAGAGGCGATGCTTTGTTTGTCATTTAAAAGATGCCAATAAGCTATATAAAACTGCAAAAAGAATTTTTTCCTTACGTTTAATAATTTAGGAGAAAACTACTTGTCACAATTTATGTGAGGAATCCCGCATATGTTAAACTTCAAAAAGATAAAGACAGTAATTAATTAATAAATTAGATTGACAATGAGAATGAAAAAGATAGGAGTAAAAACTTATCAAAAGGTTGACTCTGTGTAAGTGCATATTTCTTCCTTAATAAATATTATATATTGGGTGTGTTTGTGCGTGCGTGCGTGCGTGCGTGTATATGGTACAATCGTATAGTGAGATAACTGAACGGCGAAAAGATTAAAAAAAACTCTATCCAGTATTGTACTGAAATTCTATGGATCAAATAAGAAAAAAAAAATATAGCTGTATATCTTTCTCTTTACATACATCAAATTCTATACATATAATATTTTACGCTATAAGAGATTTATGATTTTGCGATTTTGCGAGTATATGTTAAAAAGTCGTCGATTTTTGTACCTTGCCGAGATGTAAAATATGCATGGTTTTTTGGGTGTAGTATATTGAAAATCATTATTTTTCAAAAACTCCCAACGACATGGCGTTGATCGGCCTCTGATCTTGGATCGGATCCATGCACCTAAATGTTTATATAAATTCATATAGACTTTTTAAAACACATTTGGATAAATACAAATTATTTTATATATTCATAAAAAAAAAAAAAAAAAAACCATATCTTTCGATCACCGAATGACACACAAAATGGTATTTTCATTAACTTTGAATGTTATCATGTGATTCTACACTCAAAGCTATAAGAAATATACATTTTACAATTAGTTCCAGCGGGAAGGGGGGGGGGGGGGGCAAAAATCGATGACTTTTCAACATATTCTTTCGTTGAATTACTTTTGGCTATATTTTTACATCAATTTTTTTTCTTTGAATTTAAATAATAAGATAACATTAAAAACACTACGATTTTTTAATAAGTATTGAACGTTATATCTATAACGTGTTCTACATATTCTTATTAATAATATTAATTTCGTCGATAACAGAGCCATATTTTTTTACAATTTACTCGGATAATAATAATCATCGGTTGTATCGATTGTAAAGAAGAGACGGCGACTGTCTCCTACAACGTGAGGGTTATTTTATGTTAAAAAAAGTGAATAGATTGTCATTAGTAGAATAGATATTAACCGGAGATAAGAAAAATTTATGAATGCTTGGCGTTACATGCAGCTGCTAACTATTGATCGATGATTAGAAACAAATGATATTTATTATATATCTTGTCATAATTAATAATTTTTTAAATTACGAATGAGTTAAGTAAATGATAATTTAATTCAAATTTAAACTTAAAAACTTTTCACAAATTTCTTCTTACATAACAAACAGAAAGAAAAAAAAAATAGTCGTACTATGTAAACACATATGTGCAAACACACTATACTACATATAGCCTATCTCTCTCATGTTAGTCTATATATACTAGTATTAAAATAATATTAAAATAAAAATCATTAAATAACTAAAAATACTCTTTACGAGATATTATATATTTTATTAAATTTATTTGCAATGTTAAAATAAAAATAAATGTCGTAATCTCGAAATAAAAATAAATCATAAAATATCTCATAAAAATTAATAGTAAACCTTTCGAGGTGAGAGTATACATTAATAGTTTTAAATATATAATAGTACAACTAGAAAAAAAAAATAGAATCGAATTTTCAAACCTCGTAATTCCTAATCGTTTTTGAAATAAAACTGTGCTCTAATTATAAGAACTAATAAAAGTATTTCCGTTATTACTACGATAACTTTTGATGCAAACTATAATATTTTTTCGGGAATAGTTTCAGAAATATACAATCTTACAATTTATAATTTTTGCACCTGCAAAATAATAATATAGATAAATTCTATAATACAAATAATTGTCGATAAATGTAAATTGTTGATTAATATTTTTTACAAGATTTTTGTAACCGTATTTTCGAACGTACGAGAAGTTTTGAAATTATATAAGTTGCATATTAACAATCTTAAAATGAGAAAGTTTTGAATTATTAAGAATATAAGGACTACGTCCCAAATATCGATTCTCGGTAAAATCGAAATGGATATGGAAGCCCGAAGAATGTTGGAATTTTCTAGCAGTTGGGTAATATAGGAAATATTATGGCGACATCCACAGAACCCATTAACTTTGAACTTGTACTATTGGAGGATTGACGCGGCAATATGGAGATGAACCGTTGAAATTCTAATTCGTAAATATTTGCTCGATTGATATTCCGTAAAAGTTTCAGAAGTAGCAAAGAGTGTGAGAAATGTGATTGCGCGATAAATATGAGTTTAGATAAGGAAGAATTGATGAAAGTGATGAAAGATTGCAAAGGGAATTTATGGCTAGACTAAAATAGGAAGGGGAAAAACGAGTAGTAAACACCAAGTACCAAGCTGAGCTGAGCTGATTGTGAGCTGATTGTGAGCTGAGCCGAGCTGAGCTGAGCTGAGCTGAACCGAACTGAACTGATTGCGAGCTATGCTGAGCTGACAATGAGTCGAGTCGAGTCGAGTCGAGTCGAGCCGAGCCGAATGATCGGCCTCTTCAGGAGGGAGTAAAGTGCCAAGCAGGGGGTGGTTCCGTCCTATACTACATCACGAAACACCTGGCATTTCTACGTCTGTTCCATACTCTCGCCCTCGTCGCGTCTCGTGCCTCCCGATCTTTGTCATATTATCCCCCAAACTGCATAAGCACCCTCTTTCCTGTGCTCCTCTGCCACCCGGTAGTACGTCTTTGCGGCTCGTTATATTATATATCCGCATTTATCGACTGACAAATATCTATATCCCACAATACTATTTCTATAATCCATATAAAGATATACCATCCAACCGTGATGGAATAGGATAGGGCTCACTATTTGGATGAGATTTCAATTTTCTGCTCATTGCATATACTCAAATCTTGGCAAAGTTTTACATATGAGAGAATAGCGAGTGTTTTTTTCATACAATCTCAATATCGGAAACGATAATCAATACCTATATCGTTATTGCATCGTAACAATTACTATCGTTTCAATTACTATGGCTATCGGTGTTTTACTTTTCTATAAGATACGCTCAAGAAAGTTTGAACATTAAGTATACATATTTATAATTATTTTCTATTAAATATTAGATGTTAAAACGAGATATATATACGCATATCTCCCTTCCCCTCTCCTAGGCCTTATGTCTGTTTTATACACTGATTGTAAGAATAAAAAGTTGTTAATTTGACTAGATGCCTTTGATTATTATCATTTCGTTAGTTGAAATATTTAAGTCAAATACACATCGTAATACACTATTTCAACTAAAGAAATGATAAAACTAAACTGATTTAGTTAAATTTATCATTTAGTCAAATTAACAACTTTTTTTTCGATACGTAAATTTGAATCTTAAGTGCTCTGATTTTTTTCGAGAGTGTTTCTTGATCGCGTCTTATAGACAATGATGTCACAATACTGTTTCCATACAATAATGGCCGGAAAATCTATCGATATGTTTTGCCGCGCATATTATCACGTCACATCATATAAGGATAAATGCGAAAGTAAGCGAATGATTTCTCGATTCTCGTACTTGCAGGTTATAGTTTTTGTGTTGGTAAGCACATAAATGTGTGCTCTTGAGAATAGCAACAAGAGTTTGATGAAATCAAGTATTCGCGATATATTTTGTAAGAATCGATTTTGATTAACGGAACATGAACGTATTATATCTTTGTCGATTTATCTACAATATACTGTATATATTATGTATATGCAATCTGCCACTTTCAGTAACGATGAAAATTCACATATAATTTTACGTTATTAAACAATTATACATATATGTGAGAGAGAGAGAGAGAGAGAGAGAGGGGGGAGGGGAGAGAGAGAGAGAGAGAGAGAGAGAGAGTGAGAGAGAGAGAGAGAGAGAGAGAGAGAGAGAGAGAGAGAGAGAGATTATATATCTTAAATTATAGAAATAAACTGTATTTACGTTGTATTTACTGAAATTAATTACAATAATAAACTGTTTTATTTATTTGCTTATCTTTGCATAAATAATTTAATAATCGTCTAAGAGACATTGGTAAACAAGTAATTTGCATATTGGAGCATAGCGACAAATAATGGATACGCACACACGTGCACGCACGCACGCACTCACTCCCTCGGGCATACGCCTACAGAAAGTGAAGCGCAGAGTCGGCTGCAAAAAAAGTTGGAAGAAAGAAGACTTTTCTTTTTCAAAGTTAGTTATCTCATAATCCCTTCAAATTGACATCTTTATAACTTTGTTTTATAATTTTTTCCTTTGATATTTTTCCTATGTGCATTCATTTCTCACACATACTTTCACCAATACTACTACAATACAATGTCATCTCTACATCATCGTAATAATAAGAATAGATCACGTGACGGCGCGCGCAGTCACACTTAACCGCGTGGGCTTGAAATGCAAGCGCAAGGCGCAAGGCGCAAGGCAATAGCGATTGGGCAGTCTCGCTCTCTTACGTGGTAATGAAAGTATCTTAAACTATTCTTTTCAAAACATTTCCCTTTTTCCATATTTCTAAGAAACAAAGAAAATATATGGGGGTTTTATTTATTGTACAGATAGTAATCTCGAATCGATAATTGTAGGATCGTTTTTTTTGTCCCTGTTCTAACAAAGATTATAGATAACTTTGCCATTTCTCGAGTGAGTCTCATTTAATATAGAAATCCAAAATAGTCTGTTATAAAATGCCATTCCATCTTGCTCATTTTTATTCTTGTCTCATTCTTATCCAAAGGAAAAGTTTTCAATAAGCTACGAACAAGATTTATTAAGTTAGACTTTGAAAGGTAAACAAGTTTGTGTCTCGATTAGATAACTACTGATTCCGAGCAATCTAATAATCGCGAGACAATATAATTGATACAGACCTATTACTATTCGCCAAAGAATTTGATACATTAAAAAGAAAGTCCTTGCGACTAAATGTCGCAGGACGAAATAAAAATAGGAATAAGACGATAAAAAGTGCTCATCTCACGTTTCAATACGATTGAATTATTTTTAATATTATTATTTATTCCTTTATTTTATTTATTCCTTATTTATTCCTTATTTTTACTCCTTTTTACTATACATATATATTTCAATCAGAATCAATTTGGTAGATTTCTCAAGGCGCTATTTAAAACCCTCGAAAGTATTTATTCCTGATTAAAAAAGAAACATTTTCTATTAGGACTTGAAAAATCTTTCCATCCGAAGAACGAAAAATTATTGAACCTAACCCTTTTTATTATTTAGTTTATCGATTTGAGTAATTAGGAATAATTATTAGAACTTTTGAGAGATTTACTATCTTTCATTTATCACATTTATCGAGAAAATGTGTGTGTGTATGTACCAAGTATATTTTTAAAATTTATTATGTATTAAAATTGAAAATGCACGGATTTGAATAATTTCTCGACGATTTATAAAGTTTCTTCGATTAATCCATATATCGTATAATATTCCAACATAAATTAAAGTCGATATTAAATATGTGTGTGTGCAGTAATTTATGTACTATTTACCATCGAGGACAGCTTTGACTGTTCCGTTAAAATTTCAGACGTTCATTCACACGCACGCACTAGGTATGCATGCACGCAAATGCTTATGTACGCTTACGTTTCTCTTCATATTGTTTTCTTCATCTTACAGACTTGTATTGATCCATGTTGGGATATACATGTACATATTTAAAAGCTCTCTATGAATAATGTGAATAAAAGAATTATAATATATATATATATATATATATATATATATATATATATATATATATATATATATTATAATTCTTTTATTCACATTATTCATAGATTATTTAGTTTCTTGGATTTGAATAACTTCTCGACGATTTATAAAGTTTCTTCGATTAATCCATATATCGTATAATATTCCAACATAAATTGCTTATCTCACGTTTCAATACGATTGAATTGATCACTTATTTTTACTCCTTTTTACTATACATATATATTTCAATCAGAATCAATTTGGTAGATTTCTCAAGGCGCTATTTAAAACCCTCGAAAGTATTTATTCCTGATTAAAAAAAAAACATTTTCTATTAGGACTTGAAAAATTTCCATCCGAAGAACGAAAAATTATTGTATATATATATATATACATATTTATTGTTTATTAATTTTTTTAATACAAAACTAATTTCAGTTTTTAAAGATTATAGGATATGAATAAATTACTACGTACATTCGTTTATCAAACTATAAATCAATTATTGATGAACATTTTTAAAGATTTTATGCGAACGATGTAAAAGTTAAACTTTTTCCGTTATTCATTCCTTTCTCACTTACGTCAGCAGTGTTCATATAATCTTATATGTATGTGTATATGTATATATATATATATATATATATATATATATATATATATATATACATATATATATATATTCATTATATATTCTCTTGTATCATATGTATATCATATACTCATAGCGTAGGAAAATAATTTTGTTATGTATGGAAAGAAAATAAAAATTTTGTCACATGGATTTATAACGGTAAGATTCATAGAATGTAACAGTTATTTCTATTAAGAAGAGAGAAAAAATATAGTAACACTGCTTCTATAAGTTTTAAAAGTAGAACTCTAAAAAAAAAAAAGAAACAAAAAATTTAATAAAAAAATTGGTAGTAGGTATTTGTATTAACTAAAAATAAAAGCAGAGCAAGAATCATTATTGTTCTAGAATCATTCTAAAATCATTATCAATATCGCTATGTAAATGTTTTGTGTGTTATTTATTTTCGAGTATTTTCTTGTTCTGTTATTGTTTATCATCAGCTCGTATTTTGATCGATTTGTATTCAGACGATTTCATTCATTCACAATTAAACAATGATGCGGTAAAATTGCTTGTTTAGGTATGTATAATGTAACCTATATATAGTCGTATGATATAATATCGATGATTTAATGTGTTCGATGACCCAAGGGCAATAAAATCAAGCAATTCGATTTTGCTAATAATCTATCGTCGTAATTTCATTAATCGGAAATATATAATATCCAGTTTTAAATATCATTTAATTTTGAGCTATTAAGAGTATCATAAACCAATCAATCAAACAAAGAATATGTAATTGTAATGTTAATACTTAAATACCTATAGTATTATTCAGTAAATAACACGAGTTTTATAGTTTTGGGTGATAACTGCTAAAATTATCATAATGAAAAAATGTAATTAATTTTGCATGTTTATTTTAAAAGTATTTTTGCAAAACTTTAAAACTTTTAACAATATTTGTTTTGATCATATAAGCGTCGTGCAATAGTTTTTAAATAATAACATGTTAATATTTTAATTGTTAAAATTTAACAAATAAACAGTTGAAGAAACAGTTTCTTTATTTAATTACTCTATGTATATTTTCTTTTTTCTCGTTTTAATCAATTATATGTGAAAAATATTTAATATTCCGTTCCGTCGCAACAAAAGAAATGTTCGATAGCAGAATTGATATTTGAAAAGATCTATAATAATTATTTTTACTCGAGAAATATTAGTTTATTTCTATGATTTGACGCGATTATTGTAAGAGAAAGCTAGGATATAGCGTGTGTTGCTGATATCCACGAGGAGTAACGAAGGTCGAAGAAAAAAATTATCGCTAGACGTACATATGCGAACACTGTCTCGCGCGAGCTTTTACAAAGTCGTCGTCTACGGTCTTGTCTCTCTTATTCTGTCTAGACATCGCTTGCGATGTACGTTTACATTTAACAGTATATCCTACATAGATACATGTACATATATCATTTCGTATACCGTTTTCGATAATCCGATAATCGTAACCATAAATAAATTTGTAAAACTATGCAAAATATTTTTTAATATCTTTCAATTATTATCGATGACAGTTAAAAATACCGACTAATATTTCTAAAAATGATAAAGAAATAAGAATAGTCGCAAAAGGGAATTTTCAGATATATTGCTCCTGTTTTTGCAATGCGACATAATACTATACATGTATACTGTGCAGAAAGGGACAAGTTTTTCAGATATTAACCAATTATATAATTTATTAAATATATATATATATATATATATATATATATATATATATATATATTTAATATGTTGAGATGAAAAAAAAAAAAAAAAAAAAAAAAAAAAAAAATGTTTCTCGTACGTATTAAAATTGTCATTACAAAAAACATATTTGACAGACAGACACGAATAAAAGGTTATAAAAGGTAGCAGGATGAAAATTCAAGACATGCGTGTGTGTGTGCGCGCGTGTGTATAAAGATATACTTATACATATATCCTTTAATTTAGAGTTTTAGAGGATTAAAGATTCTGTCGCGGCGGTAAAAATGTAAAGAAAGACTGTCTTGTTTCGTCTACTTTAGTCGGAAACGTTCCATGGTCTCGGGCGGAAATGTTTAATGCGTCAAACTGTCGCGAGTCGCGAGACGACTATGCGTCTCACGCCGACTAAATTCGCGAACGATAAGAGACAGAGATAGATAGATAGATAGATAAAGAGAGAGAGAGAGAGAGAGAGAGAGAGAGAGAGAGAGAGAGAAAGAAAAAGGAAGAGATATATATATATATATATATATATGTACTCGTGCAATAACTATGTCTCGTGCTAACCTGAAAGTCTATCGATGAAACGTAGCATGCCAGTGACGGGAGACACGTAATGGGAAGCCGATTCAGGGAGCAGCATTCCACCGGCGATCGGCATTTGTGTTTTTCTCCCGCTTTTCCTCAGATTCTTCGGGCGCTGGTACTGTCTCACTCTCTCTCTTTCTCGTCTTCGTTTCTTCGTTTCTCAGACACGATACGGGTCAGATGGAAACGGGCGTGCACGTCGAAGCGAGATGGAGCACTCCGATGCCGCAGCAAGGGGAGTGTGGGGACGGGGTGACGCGAGTTCAATCTAACCTAATCTCTCCCGTCCGTCCTCGTCCTCGTCCTCGTCCTCGTCCTCCTCCGTCCTCCTCCACCACCGCTTCCTCGTTCTCCTCCACCTTATCCTAAAGATACACACGGAGATTTGCAGCAAACCACTTTAGTCTACAGTACACCCGCGGGGATATCCATTATCCGGGAATTTTTCCACGGTCTGCGATTCGATCCGCTCCGGCAAGCCGGTCGCGTCCGCCTCGTAGTCCGTCGTCCGTCGTCCGTCGTTCGTCGTCCGTCGTCCGTCGCGTATCGCACACGTAACACGTACGCGTGGTATACGCGTGTCGTACCGCAGTGAAAACTCCGCTAGCGAACAGGCGGAACGAGCGGTCGCGGTCGCGCTCGCGACGCGAGCGCGAGCGCGAAAACGAGGCACGCCGTGAATCGACTAGTTAGACGGAGACGGGGCGAGACCGAGACAAGTAAACGCCCGCGCGCGAGGCGATATAGAATATAGACTGTCGGAGATACGTGTGTGCGTCGGGTGCGTGTATAGTGTGTATATATACATATATATATACCAGCCACTATCGATACACGCGCATGCACATGCACATATACACGCACGTGTACGCGACATACACACACTGTACGAAACACACGTTGACGATGACACGCGCGCACTCACTTGTCCTACTGATGTTCCAGATGCCGCGTACAGTTTACCAACAGTTTCTAACGTTGTAGAAATTGCGAACAATATAGTGCTTTGACACTGTTACTTCCGAATGGCGCTTGCCTATGTGTCTTTTTTCCCCTCCCCCCCCTCTCTCTCTTTTTTTTCTTTCTCTCGTTTGTTCTCTATCACGCCGATACACATATATGATCAATTCACATAAAAACCCACGTATATTATTTTATTCTTCATGCCACGATCGTCTTCTCTCGCCTTTCTCACGTGCCTGTGTGTATGTGTGTGTGTGTGCGTGCGTGCGTGTACAATGTGATGTGTACGTGTGTGTGTGTGTGTAACGTCGTCGTACTGATCGTGATAATGATATTTTTCTTTCTTTTTACACGAGTTTCCTCTGAAAAAGATGTACATGTACATATATCTCGTTTATAAAATGTGTACACATCCGTGTCGAGAGCTACGAGAACGACTCGATACACTCCTTTCCTGTTGGCAGCAACGCGCTATCGTGGTAAATGGATACGCTGTTGTAACGTTATCGTTATTATCGCGTCGATTGTCGTTGCCGCATCTATATCTATCCCAGAAACACTTAATGTTCGCAACGATGTGGTCGAATGTGTCATTGTGGTGTTTATTATTGGTGAGCGAGATTTTAAGCGTTGTCTTCTTGCGGGCCTAGATGGGCCCTCACGGATGATGATTGCACGACAATCGAACACTCGCACTGTCAGACGCAAACTACAAACGATTACGAAGGAACAGCCAAACGCAGTCGCGACCAACGACTCTGCGTCGACTGTCGACTCTAGCGCTGACTGACGAGTCGGCGAAGCAACGTTGTCGGGTCACTCGTGCTCGTGTCTCGATTGGTCGAGCGCCGAGCGGTCGTCCACTGACAGTTACTATGCTTTTCAGCTGACACGTGACGTCGCTTTCCGTTCGAGCCGCAGTTTGAGCCAGTCATACGATTGATCATTCGCAAGTACCAAGTATACTCGGTATTCGTTCGACTCGGCCTGTTGACCTGCTCCCACTCCCACTTTCCACTCGCGATCTTCTCTCTGTCGCAACCATTTCAGAGATCCTCTATCTGCGATATATATATATATATATATATATATCTATCGTAGCGATTCAAAAAGTCTGTTATCATGTTTTACGCTTTTTTATATGCTCTATGCTCTATGCAACGACCGGACGAAGCGACGAATCGACGAACGATGCTTATTTCGCGAGGTTGCCACGTTGTTTTCGCGCCACGATCCATCACGCCACACGCCGCACGCCACACACCGCATGCCGCACGCTACTATACGCAAGACGCAAGACGTCGCTGGCCGCTGCCGCTGCCGCTGCCGGCAGTCAGTGATGTATCGGCATTACTATTAACAATTGACAATCGTAGCTAATCATGGCATAATTATTTATCATCACCCTATAAGCGCATAATATTGTATAATATTTAAGATATATTCAAGGTATGTTTCTAGAAGATATATTCTAAGAATATACCTTAAATATTATGCGCTTATATAGGGCAGTTGCATCATTCGTTTTATATTGCTTCCATCATAAATTTTGTACACTAGGCTTCTTGCATAAATTAATTCTTTGAGTATCCTCTAATATACTCGCGTTTTGTTTTTTTCTTTTTCAAAGTTTAAAAATATCGAATAATTATTCATTATTCATGAGATTTAAACTAACTTATTATTGGTATCAGTATCATTATTTTTATAAGCATTTGCTCGTAAGACGATCAAATGCAATGTTTTTCTCTTACTCTCTAATTTCTTATTTTCTTTATTGATATCGACTATATTATATTTTAGCATCTAAAGAATTTTATTGAACTTTGCACAAAAGTTATTTATTCGAATATATAATTTTACAACAAAAAGCTAATAGTAAAACTAAATAGTATAATATAAAATTATTAATTTAGAACACGTGTGCACATCTATATAATATCGCTAAAATAAATTCACAAATATAAAAGTGCAGGAAAAAATTTTTGAAATAGCATATATGATTAAACGCAAGCTCAAGACTCGACATTGGTGCGTGCGTGCGTGCGTGCGTGCGTGCGTGCACGCGTGTGCGTGTGTGTGTGTTTCATTCATGATAGGGTGTCCCGTAATTGGTGGAAATTTTCTAATGGCAGATTTTTGAGATCATTATTTAGAAACGATTTTTTTCTTAGCAAAAATGTCGAGGGACGTCATCATTTTTTGCAAGTTTCCAATTTTTATCATCATATAACTTTATAATTAAGTCTTAAATTAATATTTTATTACAGTAAACTCATCTATTTGAAATTAATTGAAGAATATACTTTTGGTAATCCTTTAACTCCAAAAAGTTTAGTTTGTGAAAAGCGCCCTTTTTTCAATTGTTTATTGAATGACTTGGAAATTGTGTGTGTATTGATGTCTCGATATTTTTGTTGAGAAAAAATTATCTCCAAATGATCTCAAGAATTTGCTATTAATAGTTTTTTACCAATTACAGTAAATTTTATTTTATTTTATTTTTTTTTTTGTAAAATTTATACAATTAAGCATATAGAGAGAATGTTTTGTATATTTAATTAAGAAAGTGTTAAACAATAAAACAATATACATATATATAAATTATATAATTTATCGCTGTCGCCATTTTGTATTGTATATTCTAATAAAAAAAGTGGTAAATATAATTAAAATAATAAATATACAATAAAACAATATACATGTATAAATAAATTATAATTGATCATATAAATTTATAAATTTTATTTTTTATCTTTAAAGATATATATTTCGCACATACTTAATTGTCTGGTTAATTTTAAAATTATTTGCTTTTTTTCACACATTTTAGCTTAGTTTATACAATATAATATTTTATAATATTTATTGTTTATATAATATCGCACGGATAATCGTGCCTCATATTTTAACTTGATTGGACATTGGCGACATCTAACGAGAAGAAAATTACACATCCGTCAAATAGTAGTTTTCATTTGCAGGTAATATTTGAAATTATAATAATATATGTATATAAAATTTTTATAGACGATATTCATATACCTAATCTGATTTTATATTTAAAATCGGATTATGAATATCATCTTATGTGTCATTTTTATAAAAACATTACAAAACACGTGAATATGCGTGCATATGGAAATGGAATATATCAATATTATTATATTATTATATTAGCTGCGATAAGATTGTGTGAATATGCGTCTTATATCTTACCAATTATTGATAGTGTATTTATTACATACTTGCATAATACTTTAATATATATATATATATATATATATATATATATATATATATATATATATATAATATATATTATATATTTTTTATCGGAGAATTTTAACTATTAAGATGTAACGTTTATATTATTATAATACGGTATGTCTAAATATATTATACATATAAAGAATCATCAGGAGTATTTCCTGCATTTCCTGCAGTTCCCATATATGCATACGTATATGTATGTATATGTATGTATGTATGTTTTCAACATGAGCTTATATTCTAAAGAAAACATATTCTTATCTCTGTGCATACAGACTTATATGTACTATATAATAGCATTTTTTATATTGCGGAATTATTTATACATATCTATTATTATTATTATTATCCACACGTTAGTTATTTGTCAATAATTACGTAAAGTTTACATACATTGCACTATTACGTTGCAACATGTGAATAAAAAGTTTGCGTAATAAATGCAGCAATTAATTTATACATGTTCGATGAATTATTGCCCGAGCTATTTAAAATGTAATATCTAGCTCTTGGTGCTAAAAATTTGATTGATAAAAAGATTTTAGCAGCGTTAGTACTTATGGTTACGATACCTGTTTTTGTTGAAACCGTTCCCACAACTTTGGTACAATCTAAAAATAACGCGAGAACTATCGAAGCATCCTATTTCTACACCTGTCGCGGTTTGCCGTTCGCCGTGCTTAAACATCTGCGTGGCCGATCTCAATCTTGATTTAAGTGACATTATTATTCCCTGTGACTGCGCATCAACGAATCGCTATCTTCTCAAGCGTGGAATATTAGTATGATATCAGTCCGAATACTTTATTGGCAGAGACTATGTTTATATGTACACACATGTATACAATATCTCTCTCTCTCTCTCTCTCTCTCTCTCTCTCTCTCTCTCTGTATGTGTGTGTGTTTAATGTGATTTGAATTAATAAATAAATTTTTTTATATCGAGGAAAATTTTACATCTACATTACAGGACGTTTTATTTGTCAAACAACAAATATACAATATAAAGCTCATGCGTAATAAAAAGTTATACATATATATTAGGGTTTACCAAAAGTGTGGAAACCCTTTAATATTTTGAAAAATATGCATTTTCAAAAAAAATGTTTCATACAAAAGTTATAGGGTTTTATATGGCGCATTACATAACATATATTATTATGAGCTTAAATAGCGTTGTCAAGGTTACGTGACGGTCACTTTCAATTTTTTTAATGGAATCCTCTATTTTTTATTGCATATTCTTGCAGAGCTTATGTCGAGAGTTTTTCAAAATATTATAATTAAATATTTTTTTATTAAGTACTTTTCGAGTTATGGGGCTTGAAAATTACAGTACCGCTAGCATTTTTATTACCCAAGGTGTTATATTAAATGCTGAAAGTGGCTCCCGCGCATTTACTTCCCAACAGTATGACAATCTTTGATACAATGCAGAAATGGCTCTACGTATTCGTTTCGGTACACCTTGGATAACGCAAATGCCGGTGGTATTGCAATTTTCAAGCCTCATAACTCGAAAAGTACTTGAAAAAATATTTAATTATAGCTATCAAGTTTACATTATTTATGACAATTTATCGTTAATAAATTTTGATTATTATTTCTTTATAATATATATGTACATGTATGACTTGTGCTGCGAAAAATATAGAATGATTATAGAAAATGCATATTTTACGTGTGTACCAATTCGTAGGATATTTTTATGACGTGGCTTATTATCGATTAGATGCTTGGAGTTGTCAACGATGGAGCGATTTGCGATTATACCTGCAGTAAACGCAGTGTGTGACATATGTATTGTATAGTGTATAGTGAATCAATAATATGCGTATCGATCATTTTGTCATAGTGACATATTACGGAAGTTTAATATCATTATATCATCATTTATTAAAAGTTGTTATGGGCTTTGAGAACCATGGATACTTAATAACTAACAAGTATACAACGACGCGCGCATTGCCTTGCGTGCATTGCGGTTTGATATGATACAATAAACGCAATGATTTCTTTTTTCACCGTAGTAAAATACATTTTTACAATAATTATTAGGTCTTGGTTGAGTACGATGTATTGTATTATCAATCAGTGATGTTTTGATGTCATCCCTTTTATTGCTATTGTTGTTGTTGCCGCTCCTGGTGTTGTCGTTGTTGTTGTTGTCGTTGTCGTTGTCGTTGTCGTTGTCGTTGTCTTTTCCGTTGTTGTTACGTTTAGTAAAAAATTTTTGTGTTCAACAGTTTGAAATAATACAAGACTGTTCATTAATTTTGCATAATATATTGGAGAAAAATGATATGCGCGCGCATACGTGCATAATGTATTGAATTATTAGACAAAAATAATCTAATAATGAGACAGTCTTTACGCGATATAAAAATGTAGTCTTTAATAATCCAATCAAAATAGCGTAAAAATATAAAATATAAGACTTATAAGAGATGTAGAAACGATAGTCCTTGAAAATGTGGCGTTTCAGTTTTTCAATGGTATATAAATGAGTCGTTCGCATCTACGTTCTACGTGCGAACTCGTAAAGACGAACTTTTATGATAAATCGATGGCCCGATGGTGGCCGATAGTCGCAGCGAGCAGGAAAAAGGGATTCATGATTCGATAGGTGCCGATATATAATATTCATAATGAATCGTTGTGTCTCCGGCTCCGGCTCCGGCTCCGGCATGGCATCGGCGCAGGCGTGACCATCGTCGGCTTCATCGCGCCATGCCGTCCACATCATATTGTTCTAGCACCTGCTGCTCGAAACGAGACAAAAGTGTTGTTTGTTCATCCGTGTCCTCCCATCTTAATCGACTTCGCTATGAGGACGAGAACGTCGCCCATATTGATATTGATTTTTCCCTTCTTTCTGCCAATTGTGCTTTGTCAAACGCCGATGAACTTCCGTAAGTGTACTTGTCACATATTTTTCACTCGTGGGAAAAAGGTATTTAAAACGGTGTATTATTTATTTCCCCCCCCCCCCCCCTTCCCTCTCTCCTTTCTCTTTCTTCTCCTTTTTTTCTCTTTTCAAATATTAGCAACAACTAATTAATTATGAATATTTGACGATTGAATAATCATTGTCTTGTGTCTATTTGTAGTAAGACACATTTTCTTAAAATATAATATACATTATATACATATAATATATACAGTGTATTTTGTGTGCAATCCTCTTCTTATCCTTCTTAGCCTTCTTAGCCTCAAAATATAAAGGAACATGTGTGAGTGAGAATGTTTAGTCGGCTATAAGATATGCTGTAAGATACATCTGTTATGCACAAAATATTAGTTTTTTTTTAAATAGTACAATTTAATTAATTAATAATTTAATATAAATGCAAAAAAGAGCACAATATCTGCGTAGAGTCGTAGAGTAATGATTTCCCGATTTATCGACGTGATTAACCCGTGATTAATGGTAAACCTTTCTCATTTGTTTCCAAGTGGTTGTGATAGAAGAAGCCGATTCATCTATTTTGGGTATATTAAACGACGCGATTCCAGAGGCAGAACGGAATTTCGCCAACGATATGATTACCGTTCACGTTTCCACCGTTACGGTAAATCGCGAGAATGTTGACGCGAGTTTCGAGAAAGGTATTTCGTTCATGTATTTTGTGTATAAACTAAATGGTCAAATTAGATTTACTTTTAATATGCCATATGTTGTTTGCCATTATATATACACAAATTTTACACGCAATATATACAGAGTGTCCCGAAATTAAATGTCAAAACTTTAGAAACGTGAGGGAAGAGGGGGGGGGGGGGATCGATATAAACTAATTGCAAGTATAAGAAAAGTCCTTTAGAGATTTCCTCATTTTTATTTTGTTTTCAATAAAGTTTTGACATTTAATCTTGGAACATTTTGTATACACATATTTGTATTTACCTTTGAGAAAAGTAAAAATTTTTTCCCCAATGACGATACAAATTAAAAATATATAATTCGCGTAAAAGTATCAATTTTTATTCCTTTCGACAGTTTGTGCCGTTTTATATAAAGGAATAAGTATCATATTGGATATGACGTGGACTGGTTGGGACAAACTGCGAATAGTTGCGGACGAAAGAGGAATAATATACAAACGTGGCGACTGCAGTATAAATCCATATGTTCAAGCGATTGATGATCTTTTGATTATGAAAAATGCAACGGACGTTGGTTTAATCTTTGAAGATGAGAGAGGTGTGTGTGTGTGTGTGTGCGTGCGCAAAGATGATTCCTCTTTTCAGGCATACTTTAGATGTTTTGCGCGCAATTTGTCTTATTATAATCTACATTCATGCACATGGATTATTATTTTTTATCGATAAATTATCAAAATAAAAAGGATATAATATATATGTATCATATGCACATATACATACCTATGTATAGTACAAGTACACTGCCGTACCGTAATAATTCGTTCCGTTCCAACTCTAGCGAGTTTATGTAGGATATATTACATATAGGTGTCCTACATTTATCTCATTGTCACTGAATATATGTATGTATATATATATATATATATATATATATATATATATATATATATATATATATATATATATATAATATGTAGAGAATAATACACTTTTGCCGTAATTTAATGTGTTTTTCAATACTGAATATGTCAGGTGTGTATATATAATGATTTTAGAGCTAAACCAGAGCCTTTATTATCTTATTGGAAATTCAATAATTAGATTGGTAGTCATCGACGAATTAACAGAAAGAACTGTGTCAAAAATACGGAGTATGCGGCCGTCGCCATCTTATTATGTTATTTACGCTAGTACAGCGAAAATGGAAGAACTGTTTAAAACGGTAAACGGTATACGGAAATTAGTTTTAGTTAAAAAAATGAATTCTTTTTATTATTTTATAGTACACATAAAAAAGTATAATATCTCTTCAAGGTTTTAAATAACATGTCGAAGCTTATGCGTGAACAATTTCATAAAATCTTTTAGGCTATCGGTGGAGGACTCGTTAAAAGAGATGGTATTTGGAATTTAGTGTTCACAGACAATAATTATCACGACTTTCGATACATTACTGGTGATCTTCAGCTGAATGTTTCATTCACCGTTCTTACTATGAAAACTGACATTTGTTGCCGTTTAATGGGCGAAGCATCTTGCAATTGCCCTACAAATTTCAAGGTAAGTTTTTCAACGAAACAATACTTTGATGAAATTAGTGGTGTATCTATGCTCTATGCTATTGAAAAAATTTACCTTTGTCGGCCACATGTGAAAGTCATTGAATAATATAGCCAATATTTTGGCCAACATCAGAGAAAATTTTCTCTTTTTTGAAAAGAAATAAATTTTTTCCCAATAAACATCTGTTATGTCTATGTATATGTTTAGAAAGAAGGAGATATATATTAAAAAGTCTCATATTATATTATTAGATATTCCCTTATTATTTCAAACGTCTGATTGGCTTAATTATAAGCTTGATGAGCGACGTTCAAAAGGCGGGTGTAAGTGTGACGCCAAAGACAGGTCAGTGTGATAAATCTATTAATCCCGCCTCAATTTCGAATATTACAGCGGAGACATTTAATAAAATTTTAATGACGGTGAGTAGGTATATCCAAAATCAATTTCAATAATCAAAAGTTTAGTAAGTCTATTGATCGCAAGATATTTTGCAAAAAAAAAAAAAAAAAAAAAAGAAAAGACGCATTTTAATATTTTAAAATTTTAAATGTACACACACACACACACACACACACACACACACACACACACATTTAAAATATTAAAATGCGCTTTTTCTTTCTTTTTTTCCAAAATATTTTCCGATATGTATAATATCTATATTTTTTCTACTTATTTCTACTCTTTCTATGTTCTAGAGATTGGATAGTAATGACACTTTTGAATACTGGTCAGAAAAGGCGATGATCACTTACAAAGCAGAGATCGAGTTGCAAACGGTTAGTCGCGGTTTTGCGGATGCACTTGCGATTTGGACGAGACGTACAAAAATTAAAGAAGCAGACGGAAAGAAAATCGAACCAGCCAGGCGATTCTTCCGGATTGGAACGGCACCGGTAAGAACGGCACTTCACTACGGCGCCGGCGTTTCACTACGATTCGCGTTTGTATACGCGTTTGTAACGACGCGACGGCGACGGCGACGGCGACGGCGACGGCGACGGTTTCGTTACGTATCATTAAACGATGAGAAACAATATTATATCTTCGAACACGAAGAATCATTATTATCTCTAGTACTTTGAAACGTTTGGACGTGGAAAAGGCAACGGTTGATTGAATTGATAAATTGTCAATTCATTAATTTATTTATTTATAGTGTAAATTTATTAGCAAAATAAAGTTGACCACGATCTTTCAGTCGCATTAATTGAATTAACATTTTATTTACATACACATGTATGCAGAATGTTCGCAAATGCGTTTATTATAAATTGTTTGATTCGATGGCGCTTTATTACTTTTATAATACTAATAATAGGTAGGTCGCAAGTTGAACATAAGTCTATTATATATATATATATTTGGACTTAAATTTGCGTATGATTAAATAGGCAATCCCTTGGTCGGTTATTAAGAGAGATCCAGTGACAGGTCAAGAAATGCGCAACGAAGATGGAAAGGAAATTTGGGAAGGTTACTGTATTGACTTTGTGAAAAAATTATCCGAAGAAATGCAATTCGATTATGACCTTGTTATTCCCGAAGATGAAGAATTTGGCAAGAAATTGCCGAATGGCGAATGGAGCGGTGTAATAGGCGATTTGGCTAAAGGAGTAAGTTTGACTTTTAAAACAAGATTTGTGCTTACATTTCAACTTGACAAGATCGAATGTTTTTTTTCCGTATGTCTTTAATACTACTTACTTTTAATATTACTTTTTCACTGTCATCCGCAATCGAATACAAAGTCGGCAATCGGCAGTTTTTCATCATTTTTCACCGTCAACATTGCCATGTAGTAGTGATTATTTTATTTATTCACATTTTGTTTTATTATACGTTTTATTATACATACCTACATATATTTTATTATGAGTACAACACAAATATTTTTATTGCCAAATCTTTATTGCACAGGTGCTATGATATATGATACATACTTTATTATTCTCATTATTATCAATATAGTCATCGAAATGATTGTTCATAAAAATTTGATTTGCAAAAGAGGTATTGAAAAGCAAAATATCTCGATGATGTATTACATATTTGCTCTGTGTGTGTGTGTGTGTGTGTGTATGTGTGTGATTGTAGCAAGAAGATATATAATATATATATATGTATATTCATGCTTCGTTAATATTTGGGTATAGGAAACTGATATCGCTGTTGCGGCGTTGACAATGACGTCGGAGCGAGAAGAAGTCATTGATTTCGTTGCACCGTATTTCGAACAGTCTGGTATACTTATTGGTATGTGCAATTTATATATTCTTGCAATATGCATATGTATATACGTATATAAGAAAGATAATGTGGCACAGCAATTTTGACACAGCATGTAACAACAACATTCTCTCTTTGTTCGCTTCTTTATTTTTTTTTTTTTTTTGCCTTTCTGATTTTTAGCCTTTTCCTTTTCTCTTTTATGTCCACAATCTATCTGATGATATTATAATTGACAATGAGACTTTGGGAGACTTTAGCTCGAGATGCTGACGATCGAATATATGTATATGTATACGGTATACGGAATACATATCGGATGATTTAGCTTAATTTTTTGTTTTCAAGTAATGAGGAAGCCAGTTCGTAAAACGTCCTTATTCAAGTTTATGACGGTACTAAGACTCGAAGTTTGGCTTAGCATCGTGGGAGCCTTAACTTTAACTGGTATTATGATTTGGATACTGGACAAATATTCACCGTACAGTGCGAGAAACAACAAACGACTCTATCCCTATCCTTGTCGGTAAGTAGTATATATACCTATTACACACACACACACACACACACACACACACACATATATATATATATATATATATATATATATATATATATATATATATGTATAATGTACATCTTGTGTTTACAGGAATTATTGCATTATCGCGCTTTTTCTTGTAAATATGTATGTATGTATATGTACACACATACATGCATACATACATACGTGTGAATATCGATCGCAAATATTAATAATTATTTATCGTGTATTCATTAGTTCATTAGGCTCATCTCTTATCGTATTGTACATACAATACTAACACGTTGATTTTTAATTTAATTTTTTTCGAAAATTTTTCTCATCCCTTTGCTATATTATATTATATTATATAATCAATAGACTAATAACTTGTTTGAAATGCTTTTGCAGAGAATTTACGTTGAAAGAAAGCTTTTGGTTTGCATTGACATCTTTTACACCACAAGGTGGCGGCGAAGCCCCAAAGGCGTTATCAAGCAGAACTCTGGTTGCAGCCTATTGGTTGTTCGTTGTATTGATGCTCGCGACTTTTACTGCAAATTTGGCTGCTTTTCTTACAGTCGAAAGAATGCAGGTATGTAGTATGTACACATACATGTCTCTCTTGTCACAAAAATTATCATCTCTTGTTACAAAAATTAAATTTATTATTATAGAGATTAGTTTGTTGTTTTATTTTACTTAATTAATGGTAAGAAATATTTATTACGTACCGATTGCGAAACACGCCATTTCTCGCGTATTGATATATACAATATATATACAATTTCTCGTGTATGTGTATATACAATATATATATATATATATATATATATATATATATATATATATATATATATATATATATATATATATATGTATGTATTTCATTACGTAGTCGCCTGTACAGTCGTTGGAACAATTGGCGAGACAATCGCGCATAAATTATACCGTTTTGGCCAACTCTAGTGCCCATCAATATTTTATAAACATGAAAAATGCCGAGGACAAGCTTTACACGTATGTAAAAGTCTCTATATATCGTCGTTACTTGCATGCTTTACCTTTACCGGTTAAAATTACCGGTAAAATAGTAAAGGTAACATTATGCGCGCATATTTCATATATCACTTATCATTTACCATTTATTTGTAGGGTATGGAAAGAAATTACACTAAATAGTACCAGCGATCAGATAGAATATCGTGTCTGGGACTATCCAATAAAGGAACAATATGGTCACATTCTGCAAGCCATCACTCAAGTCGGTCCCGTAAAAACAATCGAGGAAGGTTTCAAGAAGGTAGAAGAAGAAAAAAAGAGAAAAGGAGAATTTTCTATAAACCTTCTCGTTTAAAACGTTTCCTTTTTCCTTTAATCCTCTCGTATCTCGTATCGCGAGCTTGATATGACGAATATACATACATATGTATAACGATCGATATTTCTTTAGGTGATAGAGAGTGAAAATGCAGAGTTTGCCTTTATTCATGATTCGTCCGAGATTAAGTACGAAGTAACGAAGAATTGTAATCTTACGGAAGTGGGCGAAGTATTTGCCGAGCAACCGTATGCCATTGCCGTGCAGCAGGGCAGTCATTTGCAAGAAGAAATAAGTAGAAAGTCTGTGATTGATTCATTTTTCATTTATATTAATCGCAATTAATCGCAATTAATTTACATACATACATACATTACTTCATTTACAAATTACTCTCCTTTATTATATGTTTGTTTATTGTTGCTTTGGTTGAAAGAAATGGAAAATTAAAATTTGCAACAAATGTACAATATGTTTGTGCACACGTTGTAAAGTAGTAGCGTTACATTAAAAATATTTTTGCGCGTATTCTCACATACAAGTAATTGGCAATGAGAGAAAATGAATTCGTTCTCTAATTTTGAGAAGAAATGAAACTTGTATGTATATATATATGTATATGCATATAAAACTATAAACTATAAACGATAACGCATATATGTATAAATGTAATTATGTAATATCGAGATATTATCATGGCGACTGCATCAGAGATACATGTGACAAATATTGTATGTAAAAATGTATAAATTTTTTTACATTTCAGGATTCTCGATTTACAGAAAGATAGGTATTTTGAGATGTTGGCGGCCAAGTATTGGAATCAGACGTTGAAAACTCAGTGTCCGAATTCCGACGAGAACGAAGGAATTACATTGGAGAGTTTGGGTTAGTTGTGTACCATTTCTTTTACATTTATTATTAAAAATACATACATACATACATACATATACATATGTGAAAATGTATGAACATGTATGAAAAAAAGAAGAGAGATGAGATATACAAATTGAAAAAAGTTATTAAGTATTTGAGGCGATTATAATAATATTTTTTTTTTATTAAACACTTGTCATTTACACATATAGTATCTCTTTTATATTTATCACTTGATACGCTTTTATATCTACTTCTTTCTATACAGGAGGTGTATTCATCGCGACTTTGTTTGGTCTCGCTTTAGCGATGATTACTTTGGCCGGCGAGGTTCTTTACTATCGCAAGCGCAATATTTCTCAGAAAGAAAAACAGAGCGATAAAAGAACGATTAAGAAAAATACTGAAAACGACAAGATTATTATGCAGAAAATCGCGTCAAAGCTTCAAATGAAGCCCGCGCCGACCGATGCAGTTTTCGGCAAACAACTAACAAGTCACACACCACGCGTTTCTCACATTTCTGTTTACCCACGACATTTTCCTTTTAAAGAATAAGTCATGCTTTTCAATGACAATTTATCGTATCACAAACCCGAAATTTATTTATTTCACGAATTCAATCCTTATCTGTTTTTTTTTCTGTCTCTCTGATAGACAATTTATTGTTTCTTCTCTATTTGAAATAAAACTACTTAAGGAACACATTTTTAATCAAATGGAATTAATCACAAAGAGCTAATAAGTATAGTATTTAAAACTTTGAATTTATTAATAAATCATCATTAATTTATATATTATATATTAATAGATAATTAATATTCAGTGCGGGGGAAAAAGTTTCGCGACAGCTAAACTATATTATCTCAGAAAGTATATTGATTTATTCGAAAAATGTTTTTAAATGGTTTGCAACTTTAAACAAAAATAGTAAAGCTTAAAAAAATCTATCAGTTGGTGATATTTACTTGAGCTTTGGATTGAAAAGCCCAGTTAATTTTATAGTAAAATATCGGTGTAACATAAAATGTTACATCGTTTATTATATATCTAGCCCTAATCTATCGAGGTTATATAACCTTTTTTTTTGTTCAGCAGGTCATAAGGTGCACCATGTGAAAAAACCAGCTTGTTTGGCCGATATCCAATTTTATATTACACATTTTATACAAAATCTTTTATAAAATTGGATCATGGTAAAATCAGGTGGTTTTCTTATACAATATATTACGTTGTAGCTTATTAGACCTGCTAAACAAAAAATGTATTATATTAGAAAGCTAGATTACGGTTTTCATGTTGATTGGTTTACGCAGTCACAATCTTAACATAAAAACTCTGATAGCTTCAAAACGGTTGACCTAAAGTGGATAAAGTGTTGTAGTGTTTTTATAAGGTCTCAAAAAAGGGTATAGGAGTAGGTTATAAAAAATGGGGGTTTAAAATTATTTAAATTTAAGATTTTAATGTTTTGACATTAAATTTTAACATTTTTCTAGATCTTTTCGAAACATTTTTTCAATAAATCAATACTTTCTGAGATAATTGAGACCGTTGAAAAACTTTTGCCCTTCCCTTACACTTACACACACACACACACACACACACACACACACACGCACGCACGCACGCACGCACGCACGCACGCACGCACGCACGCACGCACGCACGCACGCACGCACGCACGCACGCACGCACGCACGCACGCACGCACGCACGCACGCACGCACGCACGCACGCACGCACGCACGCACACGCACGCACGCACGCACGCACGCACGCACGCACGCACGCACGCACGCACGCACGCACGCACGCACGCACGCACGCACGCACGCACGCACGCACGCACGCACGCACGCACGCACGCACGCACGCACGCACGCACGCACGCACGCACGCACGCACGCACGCACGCACGCACGCACGCACGCACGCACGCACGCACACACACACACACACACACACATATATGTAGTACATTATATATTATATATTAATCTCAAAAGTTATTATACACATTCAAACAATATTATCCCATTTTCTAAATTATTGTTAAATAATAAAATATTGTGCGGTAAAATAAGGCTTATTGTTAAATGATTAATTATATATATATTTATTAAAGTAGTATAGGTATAGAAGATGGAAATTTTTATTTCTTTAAAATTTTGAGACACACTACAAAAATCTTGCGTTTATATTATCGATAAGTATACAACTTATTTCACTAGATTAATTGCTTAATTGATTATTGTTATCATTGATTCTTATTCAAGGGACCATGTTTTTTATAATCACACGTATAATATACATTTATTTTTTTTTTCTTTTTCATAAAGAGTATAATACGCTTCTTCTTAAAAAAAAAAAAAAAAAAAAAAAAAAGTATGCAATATTATGCAAATGTATCAATGCATATAAACATAGATATATTTTTCAACAAACTATTATCACGCCAAAGTGAAAATACACTATATATATATATATATATATATATATATATATATGACGCGCGGTCATTGAGCCTCGAATACTTTCACATTGTGTATAGCTTTGCTTCCCGAGTGTAAACAGGGTACTTAGAAACAATATCATATATTCTTTTGCTCTATCTGTTTTACAATTTCGTGTCTCTATCACTCGACACATTAATTGAGTACAAGAAGACAATTTTACTATTGATCGTAGTAAGCACGATAATATAGCAATTTGTTGATTTCTTTCGCGTGCGTAATTAATTGTTATATTAGTTGACTCTTTTAAATGAGTAATCAATTAGTTGATAATATAATATTTATAGAAAGCGCGCGAGTTACATTTATATAATTTCTTCACATCACAACATGCGCGTTTAATGTAACGTTTATAGAAATTATAATACAATGTAAAATAAAAAGAAAACTCTTAAAAAGAAAACGATTGCGTTTGGATTGTGTAAAAAAATATCTTCCTTTTTTCATTAGAAATTATTCTTACTTGTTTTATCAATGTAATTGTACATGCTTTATAATCTTATTATTTTCACTGGTTTTCTCATCGAATTGTAACTCGGCGGCACGATCGGCTCGCATCGAGTTACGTAAGTAAGCAAAAGCAAAAGTAGTTTAGGTAATCGGCCGATTGTTTCGATCTCTCTGATCGGAGTGCGTCACGGTTGATGATTCTTTGAATTTTTCTGACAGAAGAATAGAGATTTATGCTTTTGGTAGGGAATATCTGTCGTTTACCACGAGTCAATATAAAGGATTTAAAGCGACGGCGCGATCATTCAACGAGAAAAGTGATGCTGATTGTGGATATTTTGTAGATACTGAGATTTCAAGTTTATTCGCGCAAAAGGAACCTGAAAGGGAACAATCGATGATCTTTGAAAATGACTTGTTGCAAGGTCAGTGAAGTGAGATTTAGCGACATTTAGACTTGGAAATTGTATAATTAATTAAACGTCGCATTTAGAATCTGTTTATCAACATTTCCTCACATGCATATATATTTTATACATATTTATACGTTATATTGTATATATATATATATATATATATATATATACGATATAATATATACAATATATGTATATATATATATATATATATATATATATATATATATATATATTGTATACGTATATACATATGTATATGTCTAATTGTAAGAAATGTTAGTGTATACGGATATATGTATGTATGATGCATGCATGTATGTACATGTACGTATGTATGATGTATGTATGTATGTATGTACTATGTGTACGTACATATATGTATAATTGAAAATTTTTTCCAAGAGTATATGTAAAATGTATATATACAATACGCCTTCTCTTGCATTTGTTATCTTGACGCAAAATAAAAAATTATTATTTTTGTCGTCATATTATCATCTTGAGCATTGAATAAATGTTTACAAATATATCTTTGCAGATATATCTAGCCATGTCGGTTCTAATCACGTGTCATGCATCGCATGTAAATGCAAATTACGAGTACGAGCGTTTAAAGAGTTTGAGCCATCTGGTTGACGCGCCGCAAGTACCTAGCCAGCGTGACACTTACGAAAGCGCTTCTTCCGAAATACTGCCTCATTATTATAATTCTTATGAATTGGGTCAAGATCGATATAGAGACCGTTTCGATAGTCCGGCTGAACGTTTTCCGATTAGTATCAAGAAAAAATTGGTTGAAAAAAACTTGAAAAAAATGAAAATCCCACTTATAATGATCAATAAGGATTATACTGCAAAGTATAAGAAGTTGCTGGATTCGGAAATTGTTCACTGTCAAGAGATTAAGGGAAAATCGGTCGGGAAAGAGGATGATGTACGAAAAGCCATTACGACTTGCTACAAATGCGAAGATCCCAAAACTAGATTCTCGTACGAACGCTGTTTACATGATAGTCCTCCGAAAGAGAGTGCATCCGCCAGTACGAGGATGAAGCGATTTTCGTCTACTTCCGTCAGTCCTAGATACCGAAGGTAACGATACTTACAATTAGTTATACATATAATCGCGTATAATTTTTTTTTTATTATGTAGAGTACATATTAAAATTAGGAAGTTTCAACATGTAAAAGAAGAGAAAGAGATAACTTAACTTTTTTTTTTTCAAAATTATATTATTTAAAAAAAGAGAGAAATAAAAAACTGCGATTTAAGGACGGAGATTATTTTGTGATCATTGTGTATAAGTGCTGATTTTTATAATTTCATTTTCGAAAGAAGCAATTTTTCTCGCATTGCTTCAACCACCACGTGCGTACCATACTATACATGTAGTACCATAGTATTGTATGTACATGTATGTATAGTAATAGTTATATGTATAGATAGCTAGAAAGGTATATAGCTGATCTTTGAATATATTTATTTTGATTAAATTTTCATTAACAATCCAAGGTCCAATGTGGAGAATGAGAAAATTGATTACGAAAAGACGCGGAATCCTTACCGATTCACCGATGAGTATTTTACCGACGCTACGTACGGTGTACCGGCCGCGTACGAAAGCAAGGGAGAGAGATGCGTCAAGATTGTGAAAAATTCCATGATATGCATGATTTGTCAAGATGCTAAGACCAACGGCAAGTACGAGCAATGCTCGTACGTAAAGCAGCCGCGTGAGCGTGAGAAAGCGTACGCCTATATCAAATCTGACACTTTCGAAAAGGCTCAGGAGCGGAGAAACGACGATGGCGCTGAACATCTCGATGATCTCGATGATCGATCAAATCCTCATCTCGAAGCCTCTGACTTTGAAGAATCCAATTTTAAGAAAAAAGATTGGAATCCCACTGTCGCGAAAGATTCTCACGAATATTCTTATCCGAGCGAAGACCTTACCGAGAGAGAGCTGGTTTCAACAGCAAACCAGCAAGATACCAGCAAAGTACAAGATGCATTTTCGGCTGCTTGTAAACAAGTGCAAAAGGATTCCAAAACCTGCACGGTATGCAAAGATCCCAAGATTGGCGGTGTTTATGAGAAGTGCATTTACAACTATCAGCCCAGCGATAAACTATATAAATACAGTAGATCAAAAAGTTTCGGATACCCAGATAAAATCTCACCAGAGTCTACTCATGATTTAAATCAAACTCAAACGTCGGAAAAATCCAAGAGGTTTGATTATCCGCAAAATTCCGATTCTACTCACGATTATTCGGGTAAGTCTATCTTATGTTATTCCTTAATTATACACACATATATCTTTAATTTCATAGAGTATCATAAAAGACATATGAAATTTAAACGGGTTCTGTGTAAAAAGATTGATTTTTTTGACAAGTTCTTCAAGGTTGATTCGCAAAGACACGACAAGAGTATACAGTGACAACAGTATAGTCACGGTATAAAAATTCGGTATAAAAATTTACATTATTCGATTTGTTATTTAACATAGGTACATTAAGCTTTCTAGTCGAAACGCAATACTTTCTACACTTTATATAGGTATACATATACATGATATATGTAACGCCAACGTTTCAAAGAACATACATACACATAGATTGTGCGTGTTTTATCGTATATATTTTATACACATATACACGTATATATGTATTTTATTTGAATGAAAATACAATTTTATTGTATTTTTACAGATAAATCCAAACTTTCTACTACTAATCCATGGAGATACGAGAGAATTACTGACACGGAGAGAGAATCTCAACAAGTGGCGAGTGATTTCGACAGTACATTATTGCGTGACTCGCCTACCTACACCTACAGCAACCCAATTTCGTACTCCAATTCCGAAGGATCAAGTACGTACCAGCCTTCCGCTACGGACGATAGTAAATCTTCCGAGGATCAAGATACCACGACACCATCTTCCAAATCCGTCTCGTCGGAGCGTTATTCTGAGAATATCGATACGGATCATTGTAAAAAGATTCAAAAAGACTCGATGACGTGCACAATCTGCAAGGATCCGAAAACGGGGAACAATTTTGAACAATGTTCGTACTCGTATCAACCGAGCGATAAAGTCTTCTCTTACAGCAAATCCAGCTCATTTGGCAATTCACGGGAGAATGATAAATATCCGCGCGCGCGGCAAATGGCGAAAACGCGCGAAACGAAATCCGAGCGCGCAGCAGTTCAGGACAGTTCGGAGATTGACAAAGATTTCTACGCCCCTAACCCGGAAAAAAGCTATGAAACTTTAACGACGGACGAGGCAAAGGATGATTCCAAGGATGGCACCACGGAGGGGAAGAAAGTGTGGGAAGAAGGTAAAGTGGACGTCGGAGGATATTTTCGAAAAAAAGATGGATCGAAGTGTAGAAGGATTATGCGCGATAAAATGACCTGCTATCAGTGCATCGATGACAATGGTGTTCAAAAGGAGGAATGTGTGTTTGTCACCGGGCGAGAACCCGATCAGCTGGCATTTCGCGAGATAAAGGAATTTCAAATCAATCCCGTATCGCACCCTCCCGATCTCAAATATCCAAGCTCGACGAAAGCGGATCCTTTAGAGTCCAGTGCGTCCGCTAATACAGATTCTTACGTCGAATTGAAGAAGCCGGACAATGATTACACTGACGAAACGCAACACACGACGGAGGAAACTAAAGAGGCTGAACCATACGATTACACGTCGGAAACAAGATCTAGATACGACAAGGTACTCGGATTGACCCTTCCGGAATATATGTTTGCTACTTCCGAACACGAGGCTGCGTTCGACGAAGTCGTAGCCTCCAGCCATGATCAGCGTTAATTTATATTACCCTTAATTTGTATTACCCTTAATTTTCGCCACTTTTATCCTTACGTACATGTGCGTATATGTATTCTTATATAGCTTATAGCTTATAGTTGTAAGCAAGTGTATACTACCAAGTTGAAATCTCTTTTCACTATCAGCATTTTCATCTATTTGTGTATTATTAAGAATATTACGAATATTAAAAGATTATTAAAATTTTTCTCTTTAGTTGCTATAGTTTATATATATATATATATTTAGAATCTACACTCCTATACTCTCATCTCGAGAAACATAATTTGAATGATAATTTTACCGATGGGTAAATATACGTTACATCTCGCACGAAAAAGCCACGAAATCTTTAATGCGACAAAATCAACACGGAGGATGTCGTGTGATTATCGATTATTTCTATGTCACATCCATTAGAATCTAATCGTGAATGTTAATCATATCTCGAAATAGTTTTATATCAAGTTTGTTAAGCTTTTTAAACTCTACAGTATGCATCGGGATAACTATATATGTATATACACTCGATGAAAAATACACCAATGAACAATAATGCAAACTCATATTATAATAAGGCGTATAAGGGGAGAGGAATATATGTATGTATGTATGTATATATATATATATATATATATATATATATATATATATATATATATATATATATATATATATCTATGTATACGATATATATACACAAAAGACTCGAAAATCGGTAATTCTAGTAAATTGAATTATATAAGGACTTTGTATCGTAAATGCGGTTAAAAATATATATGCGTTTTAAAATATATAAGAATATAAATATGCAATAAAACACAATAATTTACATGTGTGTGTGTATGCATGGATCAACATCGGCAAACGGAAAACGGAAAGTGGAAAGCGGAAAGCGGATATTCTTGCTACTTGGTCCATTTTTTTTACTCATAATAGAAAATATATTGTTTCTCACGTATGTACACATGTCAAGTCTTAAAATAAGCATGAGCTATTTTGGCAAGTAGCGGCGGACGCGAACAACGACGCGACGCGACGCGACGATCGGCGTGGTGACCAGCGCGATGCGATGTGGCGATCAAATCGTAAAGATGTAAGACTGTGGAGTCATCACATCGTCAGCTGCGTGGTACATACATACTAGCAAATCTGCACGCCGAGCGAAGAGCGAATCGAAAGCGAAAGCGAAAGCGAAGGCGAAGGCGAAGGCGAAGGCGAAGGCGAAGGCGAAGGCGAAAGCGAAAGCGAAGGCGAAGGCGAAAGCGAAGGCGAAGACAAAGGCAAAGGCAAAGGCAAAGGCAAAGGCAAAGGCAAAGGCAAAGGCAAAGGCAAAGGCAAAGGCAAAGGCAAAGGCAAAGGCAAAGGCAAAGGCAAAGGCAAAGGCAAAGGCAAAGGCAAAGGCAAAGGCAAAGGCAAAGGCAAAGGCAAAGGCAAAGGCAAAGGCAAAGGCAAAGGCAAAGGCAAAGGCAAAGGCGAAGCGACGGCGACGGTGACGGCGACGGTGACGGCGACGGTGACGGCGACGGTGACGGCGACGGCGAAGGCAACGGCAACGGCGACGGCGACGGCGACGACGACGTTCTCCGTAGTAGCGACGGACGTGCGCTAGTGTCGGCATCGGTGTCTGCTCGGTCCCCCTTTTAACATATCTACCTACTCTTTCAACTCTTTTGGAAGCACAACGTAGAGAACCGATTCCTAGTAGATTGGCCATCAAGCCACCTAATTATTTTGGATATGAGTTCGTCGATGTATGCCGGGTAAGATTTTTTTATCATTTATTTTGAATCGCAAATCTAATTTGTGCGCGAATCGAAGCGCGCCTTTCCTAAGAGAGCGAACTGATGATTCCGTGAGTGACTTTTAACTATATTCGAACGATATAAAATATCTTCTTTACTTGATTAGAAATATGATTGTCGAGAATTGAAATGCAAGTATATTATCTAAAATCACAACCGATAGTCTTACACAATTATTTTAAACTTCAAGTTTATCATTTTAATTTTTTATAAAGTGTTGAGTTAAATTACATATATTCATTTTATATAATATTGACATATACATATATATATATATATATATATATTGAAATTATATGTGATTAGTCTTTAAATAAAAATTGCATATTACAAACATTTTGTGTATATATGGTATGTGTAGTCGACGATAAAAGAGAGACACAATCTCTCTCTCTCTCTCTCTCTCTCTCGTAAAAGCAGAAGTGGAACTCGTTTTTCGACCATAGTGAGTCGGATCGGGGGGGGGGGGGGGTCACAAAGCCGAATTGGCCTTGCCATCATATTCCAAGGAGAACCCCTCGACACATATTTCACCATCGAAGTGAGCAATGCTCGCTCAACTAAGAGATTCAATTTCAAGTGCAGTTATCTCGCAAGTCGGCGCATTTTTGTGTCGTCTAGTCAAATTATAACGCTTAACGCACAGTTTAGTCGAAGAAATATGTATTTCTCTTTTTCAAATAGAAAGATCGTATCGAATGTATAATCTCTCTCTCTCTCTCTCTCTCTCTCTTTCTCTCTCTCTCTCTCTCTCTCTCTCTCTCTCTCTCCCTCTCTCTCTCTCTCTCTCTCTCTCTCTCTCTCTTTCTCTCTTTTTCTCTCTCTTGTAATATATTAAACTGTACTACTAATAATAGTACTTTTTTTTTACTTACAACGGTTAAAAAGCATCACGTTTTTCCCTACAATAAATCTTAAATTTTATCTCTTGGATTGACATAAAAAATCCCTTCATTTTATATGCCAATCATGAAATTGGTTGGTGGTTTATTTGTCGCGCATTTATTCCGACGCGTGTCAGAAATCCTAAAAATAAAATAATTGGAAGCATTTAATACGAGGCTCCAATGCGCAGGTCAGCTCGCGCTAAAATTACTCTCGCTCGACGTGTATCTAAATACATTTCTACTCTTTGCGATCCGTTGGCTGAGTTCCCAGCATCACGACGTGGACGCCGTCAACATAACTGGATTCGATTCGCTATGATTGAGCTTTTCCAAGAAACTAAAGTTGTGCTGGCAAATGACGCATAACATTTGCGATAATGTAAAGGGCAACAAATATTTGTAGCTAAATTGTCTTTTTTAAGAATATACATATATTGTATATACATGTGTGTATATACAATATATATATATATATATACAATATATATATATATATATATATACTATATATATACAATATATATATATATATATCTGCAGATTTTTTGTCAAATACATAATCCGAAAACATGTTGGAAATTTATTATTATTTATCACTATCGAAACTTTATGGATTTCACGGCTAAAATAGAAAATTAAAAATGAATGTGCGCGCGCACATACACGTACACATATACGTACACGCATATATCTGTGTGTCTGCTTATATTGTATAGTCCAACTTCGCTAACTCGAATCTTAAGGGAATAGAAAATAATTCGAGTTATCAAGTATTTCGAGAAAGAGGCAAATACAGAATCTTTTTACTTCAAGTTAAGAAGCTTTATTGATTAAACTTTGAAATATATGTAGACGTCAATTTGTACCATTGCGTTCTATATCTCGAAATAATTTAAATTGTAGAAGTGAACTAAGGTAACTCGTACGCTTAAAAATAATAAAAATTCGAATTATAAAATAATTTTTTCGAGTTAACGAGGAGATGCGAGTTAGTGAGGTTCGATTGTATACATACATATATACAATATGTACAATGTATATACGTATACGGGGTGATTCAAAACAACCTGATGTCCTTAAAATGGCATGTTCTTGAGCGAATTCGAAGACGATTTTTTACTTTTACACAAAATTTTGTCTGAAGCTTAGTTTCTGACAATGAGTTATAATTGAAAATAGTTAGCTATTTACGAGCCGGATACAACGGGCATGCAGGGACGGCGCAACGCGCCAGTTCGTGAGACGAATAGGTTCCTTACGGTCATTAATATTTTATAATATTGTATAGAATGCAATAATAATTCAATAAACTTCAAACGATATTAATGTAATAATAATAATTATTGTGTAATATTATTATATATATAACAGTCTAGAAGAATCATTTGTTTATTTGAACAGTCGCGATCATGACGTTAATCATTAGTGTCCAATAAGAAAATAAAAGAGTTACACTCATCAATAGTACAGCTTATTTATTATGCAAACGTAGCATAGAAGAAGCTGGCAAATTTTCCATGAGAACGCATTGTCTCTTTCAACTAAATATCTGCTCAAGTCGAGAAACACATGATGTAATAATCAAGATTCAAAATTTTACGGTTGCCGCCTTCAAATTATTACACTCTTAAACGTTCTACTATTAAAATTTTCAATTTTTCTAATTATTCGCATTCATTGCTAGAAGAATTTTTCGAATCCGCAAATATAATAGCTCAACAATTCATAAAATTATGTAAACTCTATTATATGTATATTGTTTGTTTTCGACATTTCTGATTTTTAGTTATATCGAATATTTCATCAGCAAACTTATACATAAAAAATTACTTTTATATACTACGTATATTATTATTGTAACTGTATTAAGTATGTTTTCAATTATTATATCAATAGTTATCATTTGTGTGTGTATGTGTGTGTGTGTGTGTGTGTGTGTGTGTGTGTGTGTGTGTGTGTGCGTGTGTGTGTGCAAAGGTAAAATTACTTTTGGAAAGTAATGTAATTTTATGTAAAAATTATAATTTTATATTCGCGAATTAAAAATATATTAAAAAATGTGTACGTAATTTTAAATTTAAATTAATAAATCCAAAGATTCTAGGAATTTTTGTATACAGTCAATTCGCGATTCTCATTTTCATGGTTTACATTTGCCGTGAGATATCTTTTAATTATGATTTTAACGGTCAACTAATCCTTTTTAAGGAAATACATAACATATATCTAACCGTATTATTTTAGACCGTTTTAATAAATCTTTATCGGGCATATGTTAATTTTTTATCAAGGAAAAAATATAAGTGCTTAATTAAAAATTTTGCGTGCTCCCAATTACATTTACTATTAAGATAGTTTTACATATTATCAAACGTTAGATTGATAAATCTTGCTGCTATTTTACAAATTAATAGATTTTTCTGTCACAATATAATCTTAGATTTGTTGTAATATTACACATGTTTTATTAATAAATAAAGCAACCTAACACACAGCACACAGCGTTTGTGTGTATGTGTGCGTGCGCGTGCGAGAGAGAGAGAGAGAGAGAGAGAGAGAGAGAGAGAGAGAGAGAGAGAGAGAGAGAGAGAGAGAGAGAGAGAGAATGTAAATATAACGTATGTACGCAAAATATGAATGCGCAAGATGTGACTCATGCTTTAAGTAATTGCATTCCACAGATAAGATAGCAATGTTTCATGCCAACGGACATGTAGGATTCGTTTTCACTTTTTAAATTATTGGAATATATTATGTTTTAAAATTACAGTTTTCTCTATCATTTGACAAAATCATTATCCCACCGCAAAATGATGCGTACAGTTTTTAAGGGATATATTTAAGTAATGGAATATTTTCTACGTATATTTAAAATATATAAAATAATTTTTTTTTTTTTTTTTGTACAGATAGATCGATTTTGTGAAAAGGTCATTTATACACATATATACATATTTGTGTACGCACTTTTTTCACAAAATCTACATCTCTATATACGTAATATATCTATATGTATATGTTCACATATATGCCTTCTCTCACTATTTGTTTAATTCGAGTTAATAAATTGTTTAATATTTATATTTACAGAAATCCGGATGTCATGATTGCAGGTATGCACAAATATTGAACTATTTTTCTGATATAAAAAAGATAAATGTCTAAGATTTTTTTCGTATTATATAATTAAATGTAGCATATTATCTATTAAATTATATGTAATTGATAATTAACTTTACCTATCTATTAGTATACCTATCTAGGATGATAATGAATAATAAAATTATTGTCATTAAACACATTGATCAAGTTATCGTAGTTATTCTTCGTAGACATATTAGTATTATTTCGTAATCCGTCCGATTTTAGGACCGCCTCCACCACCGCCTCCTCCACCTCCTATGTCTGGTCAACTACCACCTATGAGGATAAATACTACCTATGAGGTAAATGAAGTAAATTATGTATATTGTTTTTATTGTTTTGTTGTATTATTATTTTCATATAATAAAAAACAATGAATAGCGATCACTTATTTATCGAGCTTATTTTCATTTGCTAAAAAAAAAGTTGAATCATGCATGTATGGTATGTACAATCTGAATACCTACTTATATGATTTTGTTGTTAATATAATGTTGATATAATGTTGATATATTGTAATATTTGACGCAATTCAATTCTTTTTTACGTATACATTTACAGTACAATTTACAGTAATAATTTGATCGGTGATATTTTTAATTTACAGAATGCGGCAACAAAAAAAGCGCAGATAGTTAGTAACGACATTTATGAGCCACCAGCAGCAATACAGAATGCGATGTTGACAAAGGATAAGAAACCATTTACCTACACTCCAGGGATGGGTGGCAAATTAGATCTGTCGCAGATTCGTAGTCCGCGGATGGCGAGAAGAGTTGCGAAAAATGCCAACGACGAAGGGATAGAGGGGCCGCCGAAACTTCCCACCGAGTCGAAACCGACGGTGAATTCTTCTACCGCGGCAAATTTTTTGGTGCAACCGCAGGTCGCGGTGCCAGTTTTTCCTTCCAATGTGCCAGCTCAGACTCACGTTAACAGGATGTCATCGTCTCAGCTCATCGCTAAGACACCGTCAAATGGTAATTACCGCGCAGTATGAATTATCTTCTCTCTTGTATCTTTTTTATCGAAAACTCTCGTATTGCACTATTATATTACGATACTCGAACCGCATATATATATATATATATATATATATATATATATATATATATATATACTATATACATTATTATAGATGTATACACATGATATATGTATAAATATTTGAACAATCGTAATCGAATGTTTCTTATCTGGTAAATGTTTTTTTTTTTTTCTTTTTATAGTCGCAAACAAGCAAGTCGAATCACCGAAAAACATTACAAAGATAGATACAAAAGCAGTACCGATTAGCTCTCCTGAAAGTCCGAGTACACCGACGCAAATTACTTTGGCCAAGGCTCCTACGCCCTGGCTGCAAAATAAGAATAAGCCCCAAGAGGAATTGCCTGAATGGGCGAAACGTGCGGGTACCAATAAAACGGTTAGCAGCGGCCCATCGGAAAGCGCGCTTTCTCCGACGGTTTGCGTTCAAGTTCAACAGTCTCCTCTGCCTCTGCAGCATTTGGAAATAAAACAAAAACAAGAGCAACAACACTCGACTATGCAATGTCAGGAGCCAAAATCCCAACGATCCTCTCAACAATCGCAACAACAGAAGCAGAATGCCGTTTCCGTAACGTCTCAACAAATTAATTCGCAGCATGAACGTGTTATACCCATTCGAGTAAGTTAAAAAAAAAAAAAAAAAAAAAAAAAAGTTATTTTTTAACATATGCATATAGCTTATTAGCTATAAATTGTTGCATTTTTTTTATGTGTGTATCCATTTTATTTTCTTGTTTTCATGTTTCTAATATCTGTTCTGACGTTAGATCGAAGATAGACCGTCGGTATTCGACGTAAAACATGAATCTGGCCATCATCAATTTAAACAACCTCCAACTTTGCATCATCAACAGCGATGGGGTCATATGTCTAATCAATATACGTTGGAAAATCAGGCCAGTCAAAATCGTCCGCAGGATCAAGAGCAATCTCAAATTCGCATTACAGCTTTACCTCGATCGGAACAACCGGTCGGGACAACCTACATCATCCCTTTCGTAGTGAAAGATGAAAGCGACAAAAAGTCGATGTCATCTAATGCTGAAAGTAATACGATCGAAAAGGCTGCAAAAATGTAAGTTAAGTTCATCGAATTTGATTGATGGTGTTACAGACTGTTCTATATGTATTGTATACCTGCTAACAACGATGTAACAGAAGCTAACAATAAGTGCCCAAGGGCAGTTGTTTACAATTTGATTGAATTTGAGTATATACATATATATGTATATTAGTAAGTGAAGAATTTTTTAATGTGTCTATAAAAATTATTCTACACATGGTTCTCGCTTTAGAAAGATATCTAAAGAATAATTTCGAGCGCAGAGCGTGTTCAATATTTCAAAAAAATTTCGAATGTGTTATTTATTATTTATTTATGGGAATTGTTGCGATCATCGATTAAAATTGTTGAAACAGGGTGCAACAACGGAATCTCAATCCGTGTCAACAGCACGAGGTTGGTCCAGTTCAATCACGATCATTTCGTGTTCTTCAAAAAATTACGGATACGGATGCAGTCAATGATGTGGGTACAGAACAAATACGTAAATTGGAATTGAGTGAAGACGAGAGGCTGCTTATGAATAAATTTAAAGAGCAAGGTAGAATTTATTATCATTTTTATTATTATTTTATTTTATTTTATTTATTCACGTCACGTTAGTATACGAGGTATATGTATGCTAAATACGTACTTATATCTTTGTAATATATATATATATATATATATATATATATATATATATATATAATGTTAATTACTTTTAATAAGATTTTTAAACAAGATGATTGATATTTAATTTTCCTGACTAAATCAATGCTCATAAACTTTAAACTGCTGGCAAACAAATATTGTATTGTTTTTTTCTTTCATAGTCGATCACGAAACTTATCTTCATCAAGAGGAAGATCCGAGATATCGTGGTGCAGCAATACCTTCGCGAGCTTTTCGTTTTTTACAAAATATGACAGATTCGAGTGATGCCACAGTTACTTGCGCAGGTAAACCAACTTTATACAAGAAATACTTTTATTTTTAACAGTATATTGTTATTATTATTATTATTATTATTATTATCTTATTTTTATGATAAATTTTATTTTAAGTAGTAAAATATGTACATTGTCAAACAATAATAATACACACACACACACACACACACACATACGCATGCACGCACGCACGCACGCACACAGATTTAAAGAAAAGAATATTTTATACATACATATATATACAGGGGGGTATATCATACAATTGCGATAGATTCTGTTTGAAAATAGAAAGAAATGGTAAAATAAAATGTTATAATAATAAGATTTACTATTATATAATTAATAAGATTTACTTTTTTCGTAAGTACAATGAGGAGCTGGAAAAGTGCAATTGCACTTTTTTTTTTAATGAAATCTCATATTTTTCTTCACAAATGAATTCCCTTCTGAATATTGTGTGTATGTAAACATTAGCTGTACGAAAAAAAATTTTTTGAATGAGATATACATTTTATTCAATGAAATGTTCAAATATTTTATCGTTACATTTTAACAAACATTTTGTGATTTTTTTTTATATTCTTTATTACAATAATAATCAAGATGAACACTATTTATATTACTACATTTCTTTTTATGAGGTTGTCTCAAAGATAAAGTGTACTTGCGTCCATTTGTTGAAGTTTTAAAAAAGCAAATTAGAATAAATTGTTTACACAAATAAATAATGATCATTTTAATGTTATATAAATAATAAATAAAACATAAAAAACGGATCATAAAATGTTTATTGTATAACAATGGAATTTTTAAACCTTCTTAAATAAAACATATGTCTCATTCAAGTATTTCAAGTATCTCATAAAATATTTCTTTTTTGTTATAAGTAACCTTAATACTTTTATACACAGAATGTTCAGAAGAATCTATTTATAATATAATATTCATTCATTTAATGCCAAAGTACCCTGTATAATCTCAAAAAAAAATGAAAGTGCAATTTTATACTTTTCGGGTTAGCATCGTTGCACGTATAAAGAAAGGATGAATAAAAAAACATAATAAGTTATACTATTCAACTTTTTTGTCCGTATCATTTTTTTCTATCTTCAACAAAATAGGTGTTAGAATTCGTCCCAATTGCGTGTGATTTACTCTATATGTTACATATACATATGTATATAATATCTTTAAATTTTTAATTAAATTTAATACAAAACAAATAAAGGAGGTTCAATATAATATAAATATAAATATAAATGCAAACAATGGATACAATTTTCTGTTGTATGTTTCAGCGCCACGTAATATACAAAACGTTGGAAGTAGGAAGCAAAATAGAAATTCGAAATTGTTTGGTAAGTATATAAGTATGTGATTCGGATTGAAATTTTGTATTATCAAGACTATTGAAGTAACTGAAATATTCCAAATCTAACAAAATCTAAATATTTATAAATTTAATTCACAAACATGTCGATTCTTATATATAGAAGAGACACAGGCAAACTTACCGCCCAGTGAACAACAAGTTCAAGAACCGAAGAAATACATGGGTAGCGCAATTCCTTCTCGATCCTTCAAAATATTACAAGCGATGACAACACCAGAAAGTAACGGTAATTATATATCTGGTAGATTATTCAATAAAATTAAAATTTCTCTATAAAATTATCTGACTGATCAGACATTTTTGGAAACGTTACAAATGTGTCCCTACAAGTTTTCCTTACGTTTTTATCTTTATCAGTGACAGATTTTTTTAAGATTCCAATTTTTTTCTCTATAAGAATATTTTTCGTAATTTTATAACCTTTCTACTATAATATTTAATACGCGCGTGTAAGATTTGTTTTTGTACGACATACACATATTTATTCTTCATAAATTAATTGTTAAAGCTTATTTATACCTGTGTATATTAATTTCGTAATGAGCGCTTTATATTCTAATGAATATATTTTGTTGAAGTAACATACTTGGCATCGCTCAAACACATTCCCGAATCCTGTGTTCACAGGACTAACAAACTTTTCTTTGCTGCTACTTGAAATTTATCAGTTCTTTAAAAACGTAATATATTGTATATTGTATACAATTTATTTATTTATGAATATATACACACATATATATATATATATATATATATATATATATATATATATATATTTTCATATAAAAATAAAATAATTACTAAACTTAATAAAATATTAATTACCTAGTAAATATTTTTACAAATATTTTCGAGAAAGAGAGAGAGAGAGAGAGAGAGAGAGAGAGAGAGAGAGAGAGAGAGAGAGAGAGAAAGAGAGATAGAGAGAGAGAGAGAAAGAGGGGGGGGAAAGAGAGATTTTAATCAAATACGTAAATATTTAAAACTTTGTTTATTTCCTACAACTTTATATATATATATATATATATATATATACATACACATATTTATATATAATATAATTTAATTTCCTTTGAACACAGGATAATTTATTTTTCTCATTTTCTTCGAGCTGATTGATATAATTTCGCTTAATCCATGCTATATTATGTCAGGTCTATCGATCGGGCAATATACATATGTATACAGCGTAGGGAAAAAATAAGCGTGAAATATATATATATATGTATATACATATATATATACATATATATATATATATATATATATATATATATATATATAATATGCGCGCGGGTGAAAATTTGAGACACATATATTTTCGATGAAAAGTTCGAGAAAATGTTCTGTTTTCCTATTGTATACCATCCATTTGATGGATCATATAACGCACAAAACAATGTGCGATTAAAAGAAGAAAATCTCAGACGTCCAAATAAAGACGATGCGCACGACGCAGCGACGGCTGTCTTATGCTCGATGTGTGAAGAATTTAACTTTGAATGTGCCTTGTGCTGTTTGTTGTAGCCACGCAAGAAAATCGTCAAGCAGATTACACCTGTCGAACAGAGAATAACATGCCGGACAATCAGCAGGGTGTATTTCTTCCTCTTCAACCTATCCCTTTCTGGTATCCCGAGGGTTGGTGGGGCTATTATCCCGTCCAGTGTAATGCTGTATCCAACGATATCGCGAATAAAACGGACAAACATTCCTTTTCTTTTTACGCAGATCCGAACGGAAGAACATACGTTGGATCCTTTTACCCGGTTTATAATGAAAACTTTATGGACGCGATGACACAAATAAGAGTTACAGATCAAAAAAATCCCTCAGACCAATATTACCCTAATTATCCAGCCGTAATTTATCCTCAAGCAGAGTACAATGATCAATTTGAATCTACATCGCACGCCGATGAAAATAAATGCAATTATATTTACAATTACAATACTGCTGCCGATTCATTTTTCGCTCAAAACAATAGACTAGATCTTATGGAAAACGGACCAGTTAATGAATCCAAAAATACCGTTTGGTCCAACGAGATTAACTACTTGGACGCACAATCGAATGAAACGTACAATCCCAAGACTGTCAGCGAGAACTTTAATAATGATAGAGAAAAGAATTGCACTACCACGGCGATAATGAATATAATCGACGAGGAGGACAGCATATCGATAAATAATTCCAACAACATTGTAGTTACTAATAATAATATTGAGATACCGAAAAAAAAAAAATTCGGTCCTTATATCAACGTGCCAAATTATACCTATATAGATACTAGTGATTCTAGCGTTACTAGCGATTCCAGTGACTCTAGCGATTCCAGAGATTCTATTTCGAACAATGAACAACTTTCGAATTCTTGTCAGAAAAATCACAGTCGTAGCGACGATACTACTTTCAACAATACGTCATCTGATAGTGATTCGGATTCGTATATAGCTTATTCTACAAGGATGAATCGTTATGAGAAGCCGGAGAAAGATCCGCGCGATTTCTCTTTCAACGAAAGTTGCACCGACGTCACTACTGCATGTTCGACTAGCGCTAATATTCTATGTGGACACTTGCAAGACTTTTCTGAAAATCGTAATCATAGCGAGGAAATAAATTTCAAGAAGAAGCATATCGATTACTCGGACGATCGTACTAACTCTCGTACGACGTCGTCTCAGCAAGATGTCTTATACATCACGAGCGAAAGATATAACGATGAGAATTTAATCAATAATCGAAACGATAATCTTGGCTCTTCGTCCGGTAAGAGCAACAGCGATCACCGCTTGGAGCACGACCATCAGGAAAATCTGGCGACTGACGACAGCACCGTTTTCCACGCCCACAACCATTTGGGCATCAATCATGAGAATGTGAAACAACAACTGGATTCCGAGAGTCCCTATTACAAGGGTAAAGAGGATATCGAAGGTTTCTTCGAGGCGACCGATGATCCTCCTGACGTTGAGAGCACGATGGTCAGCGTGAGTCTGCCACTGAGATTCAAGTTTTTCGTGTCCGAAGACAACGAAGAGATCACCACTGTGATTGTCGGCGACAGCAAGATAAAGGCGGAAACATCCTGCGACAAGTGCGTTGGTTCCTCGTCGGTGAAGGATGACGTTTGTGTCAATTTTCACGTCGGCAACGATACTAGCGTAGATTTTACGGTAAAAACACCGCTTTCAGACGCAACAGGTGCAACGATAATAGAACGCGGCACGCAGGACGCGGCACGCGTATCGAGTATCGAGAGCGCGATACCACACGTAGATTTCACATTAAGGAAAGATTCACCGACAGTTAGAAAAGTTAATAAATGCGTAGAACAGAATGCGGAGGAATTCACAGTTGCGAAAAACATTGGACACGAGATTGGCTGCGAGATAAACTTTGCGGATAAAACAGCATCGAGAAACACCGCGAATGACGCGAATCCGATTGTTGTTTCCGAATCGATAGCGGCTACGCAAGTGGCTACTTTATTAAATGACGAGACTCGTCATTACCCACAAGCAGAATTCATTTTTAATAATAATAATGTTGAAAGTATCGCCTTCGATGGAATGCTCGCTGGATCGAAACTTGCCGATGTACTCGACTGCTCTTCGATGCAAGACGATTTCCAGAAACGTGGTCAGGATTTCTCTCTTCAGACGCAAAACGTAAAACGTCTGTCAAATGTCCAAAAAGATTCTCGCGAAGCGACCGACGACGAGGATAGTGGAGTTACCTCCGACATAAGTCGCATGATATCCGAGGACACGGACTCGGAGAACTGTACTTGTTCGCAGAATGTAAAGAAGTATCAACGAACGCAGACACATTCGCGACTCTTTCGGCTTCTAAACGATGATTCTATTCTATCCGGTTACTCCAAGACAGATCCCTCCAGAAGAGAATATCTCACCTTGCCACTCGATACAAACCCTTTCAACTACGACGACAATTACTGTTCCAATTGTTCCAGTGGCTTAACCTCTCCCGAATATTCGCCTATTAACCATCAGTCTGGCCGAAGATTTCACGAAGCGACGACGACGACGACGACGACGACGACGACGACGACGACGACGACGACAAACACAAGTAGCATAGCGGACTTGGTAAATATCGAAACCAATCATCTTACGAGTCAGCAAGAACAAATCTCTTCGAAAGATGATATATATTTCCGAGTTTGGAAGAGTCCGAAATTATTTAATTTACGCGAGCACGATGTCGTGCCTTCTCTAGCTTTCAAGACACTCGATAGCAAGATACCATTTTGGGCTTACAAGGTGAATGTGTTATGTCCAAGAGTCAAGAGTGCGAAGAGCGTGCCGCAAGCAACTGCTCTACTAGCACGGCACAACTACGGCAAGACTAACGATCCGCCACGGATGGTTCCTTCTATTCCAACATCCTGTACGAACTCTAAAACCAGTAATTGCTGATGGCCCAAGCTGGAATGAGGCTATATATTTGTTTGCCGCCGCGAGCAACTGCTCTCCACGATCCACGGACATACTTTTCTCTCAATTTTCTTCGCAAGACAGGGTTGGGTATGCCCGAGATGTTCTACGGGCTACGTAATTTTTTTTTCTATCGGTACATATCGTTTCCATATATATTCGTCTATCATTCTTGACTTTTTTTTCTCCATGTTTCCCCTCTTTCCTCTATTTTCTTTTTTATCTCATCTACATACATATTTCTTTTCTCTTCTTTTCTTTCCCTATATATTTTATGCAACTAATTTTTACGATAATTTCTTTTTTCATTTATCTCTATTTATCTATCTGTCTCCTTTTCTTTTTGTTTCTTTAATGTCATCTTTTCTTTCTTGTCTTCCTCTCTTGCAATTGAGCGGAAAACCTGATTGTTTATTAACTTGCTTGCGATTGCTTGGATGCTTTATGCATGTTGTGACTAATATCGATTTAAAATCGGAGTTGAATTCATTAACGAGTTTGAAATATTTATATTCGAGGTACGAGATGAGGTGAACGGCGTGAGGAAAGAGATTATTCAATGAGACTCATATACATATATAAGAATTTTTCTTTTTATTTAGTATTAAATTTTCTACAAATATTATATGAATGAAGAGAAGAGGGGAAGAGGGAGTGAGAGGGGGGGGGGGGAGGGGAGAGAAAGAATAATGAGTAGCAAAAAAGATTGATATAATTCAAATATTGTGTGTGTGTGCGTGCGTGCGTGCGTGCGTGCGTGTGTGTGTGCGTGCGTGTGTATATACATATATGTATATATAGATGAAATAATATATTTGCGCTTTCAATATACAATACATTTATACCTCATATATAAGGCGTGTATATTTTAAAATTTCAATATATGGTATATGTATGTCTTTTTTCCTTTTTTTAAATTTTGTCTATACAATTTTTATACACGTAAAAATTGTTTTTACACAATCAAAGTTCCTCATTTTTCAGGTCCCGATGCAACTGATTACTGAGAGAGGACGAGTAAAATCCTTCTTAGGCAAGGCCGAGTTATTAGTGTGCTTTTTTTTCTATTTTGTTTACAAAATAATCCTTATAATGCTTGTTTACGTGGCGTCTGCCGATTCTTCGGCGAAAAATTAACCAAAGAATTTCTTCAAAGAGAATTGCGGAGATGAATTATTTAGAAATATCAAATTTGTGAAAGATTTCTTAAAATACATCACTGCCGTGATAAACGATTTTTCAACTTGTTCAAGCTTTGGATTTTGCTATCAGAAATCTGTGTGAATGAGATTTTATCTCTTAAATTTTTTTGACATGTAAAGATAAATTGGTAATTTCATTTTTAATCGCTATTAAAAACGATCAACGCATTCACGTGCAATTTATTTATATACGATTATATCTTTTTTTTTTTTTTTTTTTTTTTTTGCTTTTTACATAAATTTTAGTCAAGTAAATAAACGATAAATTCTATAACTTTTCAAGATTTTTTTAAACAATTTCCAAAGAAGAATTAACTATAATTATAACTATATATTAATAACTATATATTAAGAGGAGATTGGCTGTCTTGATATGTCGCACCGCAACATAGACATTAATAAAATATAATCAAATATAGTATAATACAATATACAATATACTACGTGAGCAGATTCACATTGTTTATTCATTTAAGACAATGAAAAATTGTTATATGGAAATTGTAATAACACTCTTTTTAAGAATATTATAATCATTATTTAAAAATATATGTGTAAATACATCACGTATACATGTTGTTAAGCCTGTGAATTTGTCACTGTACTATAATACTTACTAAATTGTAAAATATAAATTGTTTATAAAGTTGATGATGCTGAGAGAGATTATTATTTATCTAATTATATACTGTATCAGAAATGTAATGTATAATATATATGTATTAACTATTCTTATTTCAACATCATACAAAAATTTGTGTTTTATTATACAATATAATATAAGTATTGTATGTTATATTTATTAAAAATTAATTCTTAAATCCTATTTTATGTATTGCAAATAAGTTTTTAGTTTATATTATTTCTTTCTTACGTATTATTTGTTTCTTACGTAATTGCCTATAGCCTATGCTATATGTGCGGATTGCAGAATTATAAAAAAATATAATGCAATATTATAATATTAGGTAATTTGTAAAAATTCAAAGTGTGATGTAAATTCGTTTACGATGCATAACGTATGCTATAACCGTCCAGAGGGTTACAACCCAAATTGATTCAGTTAAACACAAAGCACGATTGTCCATCGCGCCAATCTTCCAATGGAATGGAAAAATTTGGTAACACATACTATGACCCACATACAATGCTAATGCATTCATTCCTGTGAATTCATATTGCATAATGTTAAAACAGATTAGTATAGCGCAATGTATAATATGTAGATCTTTATCTTTTATATATCATTAATTACATTTTATATTTATGCACAATATTATCTTACTATTATCAATATACATATATCAAGTGTGTCAGTAGATATGTATAGTACTGCATACGTAGCATACGTACATACGTAGCATATGTACATACAATACATACCACCATGGTACATGTGGTATGTAACCGTATGCTTCAAATACGCCGGCATGCACGCATACACATACGCATATTCGCGCCGAAAAAAAATTTAAATGTTTGCATCTCTATATTCCACTCTTAATAGAATTTTAATCTTATTACTCTTTTATGTTTATCCGTTTTATTTTTACCGTTTATCTTTGCCGCTAATTTAATTTAAAACATAATTTTATAATCTTGTATGACCAAATAAAATTAAATATAATTTTTTTATTTTCTCATTCAGTATTATTACAGAGAGAATACTCGTATATTTTTGCATGTTTAATACGTGTTTAATACGTGTTTTTTGAGAATATATTTTCTAATTTGTTTTGCATATGTTTTCGACAGTATTTTTTTTTCTTATATTTTCTTCTTATATTTTTCATTAATAAATTAATAAATTATCAGATTAGATTGAGATGGAGTAATAGACGTACAATACAAAAGTACAAGCGTATACATATTTTCACGTTTATTGTACTTACCGGGTATTCTGAAAGGACCACCTCGCCAAATCCTGGCAACATCAATCAGCAAATAACATCCGGAAAGAAAAACCAGGGCAAAACAAGTTGAAACAAGTACAAATGACAAAGACCTGCGTAATTAAATTCGCGATTAACTTATTACAGATAATAACTATTATAATTATTGTTATTGTAAACAATCAATTTTCATTCAATTGTAAAATAATCCTGCATTAAAATTATTAATAAAATTTTCCAAATCAAACTATTTAAACCAATATTAATGTTTAAATCACACAATGTATATAATTAACTAATAAACTATGTCAACCTAATCTTACCACAAGTTTTTGTTAATGGGAATTAGATTGGTAAAATGGAAGGCGCAACCCAAACAACCATAAAACACCGCCCATAAAAGCCATCGGATAACACGTTCTTTCCAATCTCTATACATCATTAGAATTATACCAGTGTGTACACCTAGAAATACTTGAAATGTCGACGTGAGGCATCCTAAAGAAAAAAAAAACATATAATGCTTATTACAAATTCTTGATTCTAGAAATATTATGTGTATGTTTTCAAAGACCTCTGACACCATTTTAATATGTGAGTCTTGACACACAAAATTAAGAGCTCGCATCTCACATTGTAGAGAGCATCGATAAAGAATTAAAAGTTTTATAGGCACAAAAAGTGGCATAAAAAATTCGTCTTGTTTCGTGTTTGGTTGAAATAAGATAGGTAATGTATAATAGGTATGTTGGCTGTATTGTTGCTTTGAAAGATGTAATACTAGTTTCGTTTTTTTTTTTTATTTTAAAACGTCTCTAAGACATCTTTCTACCAGAAAGTAACAAAAAATTCTCAAAAATCTGTTCACAATTCTCTAGTCTCTTTTCACGTCTTTTGAAAAAGAGTCGTAAATCAGTTTTTCGCGATTAATATGGATATATACTCATCTAGTGAAAAGACAGTTATTTATTATATGTATAGATATTTTATTTTCTTTTACGATCAATTCGAGTATGTTAATAAAATATATACATAGTACCTATACACATTACATTGTAGGAGATCTTAATGTAGCAAACAAGAACATTTAATTACAAAGGATGAAAAGTTAAACATCTCTGTAACTATATACATATATGCAAACACACATACACGTGCGTGTGTGTGTGTGTGTGTGTGTGTGTGTGTGTGTGTGTGTGTGTGTGTGTGTGTGTGTGTGTGTGTGTGTGTGTGTGTGTGTGTGTGTGTGTGTGTGTGTGTGTGTGTGTGTGTGTATGTATGTACAATATTATATAACGGCATGTACAAATAAACAAAAGATTTTACCTAAAATTCCTTCAGGATCGAAAGGACCAGATCCATAAATGGAATCGATAGTTGGTCCTTGATAAATATGACTTGGAGTCAATAAAATTCTATCGATATATCCAGCCGCACCTCCTGTACAATTAAAATATTTACCGTCTGCGTGTCTTCCGCCTGGTCCAAGGTATCCGCTATAATAAAAATAAATATTATGGTATATATAATAAGTATAATTATAAGTATATAACAATAACAGACTTTCTTATTTTTATTTACCGACAACTGCAGATGGTAGATTAAAGTACGAAATTAAAAAAAGGTAGTTGGAAATGAAAATTAACATACGTACGTAGGGCATCCGGGGATTGGTAGAGCAAATGTTAAAGCGCAATGCACTTTTACAAGAGTCAGCATTACGCACCAGTGTGGCAAAAGACTTAATACGTCCCGCATCTTATGTATTATCCAAGTTTGTGATAAGTTCTACAAGTTGCGAAAAATTTACATTATTACCAAGATGTAATTCATATTACATTGAAATGTAATGTCTATTAAAAGTTATATGTAATATTTTCTTATGTACGCTTATGCGAGCTCCTACTCAAAAATACTTCTATGTATATATATTATTGTTACGTTCGCGGTATCGCGTATCGATATACATATATCGAACGCGACACTCACGGACCGCACTCGTAAATAAAAATACACTTTTGAATTAATAAGAACAACTTTAATAGTAAACACAAATAACAGTATCACAAATATCGATGTAAGACGCGACCGTCTTCAGCTTGACAGCTGTCAGAGATCTCTCTCAAAATGTCTGCCGTTTGACAACCGAATCTCACGATATCCCGAAGACATACGCGAACTTGTTTTGCCATAACGAGTGGCCAGTGGCCATACAATACGGCGCGGAAACGCCAAGCAGGGACGTAACCAATATGTACACACATATGTATACATGTATGTTAGTTTTTAGGAACGTGCAATGTTTTTATCTTCAAGCAAGAAAAGAGATCGTGTATGTTGTAAAATGAGTCTCATCAACCGTTTAATGCGTAATAATAATAGTTTGGGCATATAATAGATGCAATGTAATTACAATCACATGTCTCGCATCTCACATCTCACGGGCGTGATTATTATATTATAAAATTTATATAAGATATACCATAAATACTTGATATTTTCATACCTGAGCAGCTTTTGACTGTTGGGATGTAAAGCAAAGATAGACCAAGCCAACAATTAAATAAGTAATTCCGAATCGTTGAAGAACTCCGAATATCCGTATGTTTTCCAATTGCGCGTCTGTTCCCAATGTGTTTAGTGCAACGCCTATCAGAAATAGAAGAAAACTTCTCTACGAAAAAGTATTAGGCACATTAGGCACGTTAGGCGCATCAATCTTATTATTATGCAATCGATGATATTATTATTATACACACACACACACACACACACACACACACACACACACACACACACACACACACACACACACACACACACACACACGCACGCACGCACGCACGCACGCACGCACGCACGCACGCACGCACGCACGCACATACACATAAAAATGAGGAAAATTTTGCTATTAAAAACTACTTACACATTTGAATATGAATAACAAAAATTATAGCGGTATACATTCATCTGTTTCATATTATATAGGTACATGTGTATACGTAAGAAAAGAATAGCGGTATTATAATACATTGTTGTTTTTTGAAAATAATTCCGATAATTACAGGCTAATCATAAAATAAGGGATAATTGTATAAAAACAGTATGTGTTTTATCGACACGAAACGATCGATTCTATTATGTAATTATCGGTCGATTAAATCGATCGATTATATAAAATTAATTTCATCTCTTTCTTACAATCTCTGAATTGCAGTTATCTTTTTGCGACAATTACCTTCAAGATGGAATAGCAAATTTGAAGCTTTGGAATTCCACGCTTTAACTGCGCCGACAAAGCTATAGGCACGCAGACTCCCATAATCCATAGAAAACAAGGAAATACTAAATCTCCTAATAATATGCCATTCCAAGCTGCATGCCCCAGTGTGGTATAACTACCGGAGCCATCATTTACAAAAATCATCAAAAGTGTGCTGACTCTACGAATCATTGTATAAAGTATAAATGATAAATATGATAATTTTATTGTATGTATAACATTCAATACAAACATTGTAGAAAGATTTCTGTAACAGAACCTGTAATATTCTAATCTAATCGAAGGCTCTGATGATATGTAACTTCACTAGTAAGGAATTGGGCTAGTTTAGTGCCAGTTACGTTAAATAAAACACACAAATTTTAATTGTCTGAATTCCAATTCTCATTCAATAGGTAACGATGTTACTAAAGATACGACTCTGCTAAGTGCATCTCCATGTGACATCTTGGTTCCAGGACGATGAGAAATTGAAAAAGAATATGGTTGTAGTCTTAGAGTCCATCGGGCTATTTGCGGATTGAGGTGAGCTTTATTGATTGCGATTTACGAGAGCGTGACAGTCAGTAATTACAGAGAATTGAATTATGAGTGATAAGAAATTGTAAGAAATTATATTATAAGAAATGTATGTACGTATATCCGATCGATTCGATTACTAATAAGTTTATAATATATATTTATATTATAATATGATGGGGGCCGAAATTAAATTAAAGACTGAAACGTAGAATACGAAGTACGAATCATTAATTATCAATTAAGGAAAATCAAAAGGTTAAGTTTTCTTTATGTATCTTATTTATCACACTTGGCTTTCAACTAATCCAATTCCTTACTAATAGTGATTTTCGTACTAATACTCTAAACTCTAAATCGAGTAGGTAGATTCTTTTTACATATGCGCGAAATTATTTTATAAAATGCTCATACCCTCTGAATGTATCGAGAGCTTTTATGCGACGACGTTTTGTTGTTTCTCTGTTGCTTGACGTTTCTTCTTCCTCCGCTTTTATTATGCATTGTCTTTTAAATTTGTACCATAAAGATCTTCCAGCGGATATGGCAAATAAAATAAATATAATTATCCCCAAAATAATAAATAATTCTGTAAATAAAAAGAGGTCAAGAAAAGAAGGACAATTTGATTTGCCTCGTGAATAATTGTAAGAGTGCACCTATGTGCCCAGATCTCCTGTATATTGTACAATATATTGAAAATTATATTTTCTTTTCTATTTATTGTCAAAATGTAATCGGCATTAAAATAAAAATAATATTTAAACTAACATTGGCAATTATTTTATCGTTTTTCTGTTTTGTGTCTAAGTCTAAGAAAAAAAAAAAAAAAAAAAATAGTAAAATAAATTGTTTATAGATAAAGGTCGTATTATAGAATTTAAAGGTCTTTTTTTACAATTATGTTAGTATGTATTACATTATTGTGAATCTCGATACTCATTGTCAGATGTGATTTAAGGCATGTCCAAATTATTATAAATATTATTAACTCTGATATTTGATTTAGGACATATTATTATATGTATGTACTTCTAACTGGCTAAATATAGCGACGATAATTCGATTTATATTTCGACTTTTTCTTCTACATATTAAAGCAGGTTACGAGAACCAATTATTTTTATACAAAGTAATGTTCCTACTCCTACTGATCTCTGATTATTTTCATAGTTGGTTCCTCCAAACTATTTTTCACGCTACGAAATTTTCCATTTGGAAAAACACAAGGATATAGTACACAATACGAACATGTGATAATTAACGTACAACAAAAAAGTGTTCTTATAAACTTGGAAAAACACTTGGAATCATAATACCGTCTGTAATCGATTTCTCTTAATTAATTTTGTACAATAATATATATTATTTTGGTTAATACAGGTTGATATTATGTTATTTTTTTAGTATCAGTAGATACCTATTGTCGCGATTATCGCACGAGTTGAACGTTAGATAAATGAAATGATAAAACTGTTAGGATAAGATACGTATTTTATCACTATCGTATTATATTATATATATAATAATTTAATCCGTATAGTTTTATCCTTTTTTATACACGCAAACACACACACACACACACACACACGCACGCACGCACGCACGCACGCACGCACGCACACATGCACGCACGCACGCACACACGCGCATACATCGCATACGTATTCGCAAGTGGAGAGCGCGCACGCGCGATAATTTTATAAAAAATATTTCGAAACATATATACATATATTATACATACATATATATATATATAAATATATATATATATATATATATATATATATATTCATAAAATTTGTAAAGATAGAAATATGTATACCTAACCTGAGTATGGATATGTCGGATTCCTTAATGTTTTACAGCTGCAAGTTTTGTTTTGTACTGTCAACTCATATAAACCATATTGTCCTAGATTCGGCGACAATTCGCAAAAAATATCGCTAAAAAGTAATATTTAAAAAAGATTAGAGTAACAACAATGTGCCAATAAAATAAATATATGAATGTAAAATGTTGAAAACAAAAGTCAATCGTTTTTTAATCAATCAAATAGGAATGTGTACGAACATTTTTGATTAAATCTTGTACTAAAAAAATTTGTTATAGATAGGTATCACGTAAAAGATAAAAGTATAATACATACACGCACGCACACGCACATGCATATACGCAGCCGTATGACCTGAGCTGCGTTCCAATAGTTTACGTCACGTGTTTATTATTACATACACTATAGACTTTCAGTACTGATTGTGAATATTGGAGTCGAATACGCACACAATATCTCTAAATATAATACATTCACGCACACAACACGCAATAATATTATATGTAATAATATTATATGTATAATAAGTTTACTTTGTATTTTTGGCAGATATATATTCATCATTGCCATTATTCTTCAACACTCTCCATTTTACTGTTTGGATCGTGCTAAATTTCAAGCTAGAATAGTTGCCATTAGTTGAGATCCACGCTATTCGCTTGTACGGACACTAAAAACAGTTAGAAATATATATATATGTTATAATATTGTAGATTCATAGATCTATTGAATAGAAATAATATATAATTTAATTATACTGTGACTGATTAGTAAATACATAATTATATAACAACTGTATATAGGTATATATACTCATCTGTAACTATATATAATTCAATAATTAATGTAATTATTATGCAGTATATATACTGATTTGCAGAAGAGATATATATTATATTCGAGGTGATCAGTCTATCATTTATTATATACATCTATTTTTATTTTTATTTTTATTTTTAAAAATAAATCACATTTTTGATATTTTCGTAATTTTATAATAATACTTTGTTCCAAATGTCTACATAATTGTTTTATAATAATTCGTTGTAAATATCTACGCTCTGCTGTTACGTGTTACAAATGCATTTGTAATTACCAAATTGTTTAGAAAAGCAAAACATGTATTGCGATCCGTTATAATAATTAAGAGAGCT
>NC_132977.1:5000-25000 GCF_047496725.1 Anoplolepis gracilipes | reverse complement strand
ATTTGCGATGAGGTTTTCAAACTCAGGTTTATAATTCTTAATCTTCTTGTACCACCGCAGGAAGTATACAGCAAAGCTACTTGAATGTATACACCTTCATCGTCTGTTAACTTGTCGTCATGTTTAATTTCTATTCCAACAGCCTTGTAAATTACAAATCAAGTTAATTAAATAAAATGGCATGCAACAATAGGATATTAATAGATAAACCTTTATTCTTTAATAATCTAATTGTAAGTAAAAAATTGTAAAAATCTAATACTATAATCCTTTAATTATAATATTAACTATTAATTCTAATGTATTATTGTTATATACATTACCTTGTCACAATCTATGCTGGCTAATTCCATATCAGTTGTATTCGACATAAAGTAGTGTCCATAGAAGTCGGTCGCTCTAACACCCGTAGATGTTCGTACTCGCATAATAGCATCGAAAGCGATCGGTCTACTAATATTATTAATAACATCCGAAATTAATCTTTCACCATCAATATCCGCCTGTAATGGAAAGCCTATATTCTTCAATGTAATCTTATGTAAAAATAAGTAAATATGCATGCACCTACACATTTAAAGTCTAATTTAATCTAATTATTCCTTACATGTATTTCTATCGAAGCAATATGTACTTACCTGAAAGTAAGTATATTTATAAATCTCCCCTCCAGTGAGACGACAAATTTGACCAATCGTTGCTACATCTACATATGAATTGTTAAAGATAAACAGATCTACACTGCAACCTGCACCGACGCATTCTTGACCCAAATTATTATAAACATTGTTTTGTGGTACTGTAAAAAAAATCATTTACTTTACAAATAAAAACAATATCTAAATATATATATATATGTACACACGCACCGCACGCACGCACACACGCACGCACGCACGCACGCACGCACGCACGCACGCACGCACGCACGCACGCACGCACGCACGCACGCACGCACGCACGCACGCACGCACGACACACGACACAGATACACAGCATACCTAACACTGTTTTTTCCTTATCTGTACCAAGTACTTTACGATCATCACGGTTTTTCAATTTTCCAGGCGCTTCGGCAATTGGTAAAGATGAATGAAATATTAATAATTTACCAGAACGTTCAGACGCCTAAAATCATAAAGTTAAAATTATATAACAACTCTTTTACTGAATTAATCGACTTATTAAAAAAATTATTGATGAGAAAAACAAAATTTCATGTATATTTCATGTATTTCAGAGGTTTTCTTTCCTTTTCTGTTGCACAAATTATACATAAAACTATACTCTTTATTTATACAAGTACCTTTAATGCTTCTAATCCAGCTTGTATGGCAGGAGCTAGAATCGTTTCTGTTTCTCGAGTGTCCGCGAACATTTGTGGAATCTGTGCCATAAGACTATCGATAACCGTCTCGCTTTCTTCGACATCGCATAGAAATCCATCCAAAAGCGGCATAAATACATCTTGAATATCTCCAACAACCATCATTTGTGGTTGAGCGAGACAAGGATTAATGTTATAAAAATGTACGGTATTGTTATATGTTATAAAACCAACTTTCATGTTACTTTTAGTTTTTCCAGCATCAATAGGTAGATTTTTTATTATGGATTTCATTTTTGTACATAGTAAGTTTACTAAACCAGATTTCATTGTATTATATGAAACATCAATTATGAACACAATGGCTGGTGATTTTGGAAAAACATTGTCCTATGTAGAAAAAAGAGAAACATACAGAGATCAATATGTGTGTGTGTGTGTGTGTGTGTGTATAAATATAAATTTAATATAAATCTAATTTCAATTCTTATTTCATGATTTTTCTAATTTTTTAAACTATAACATATTTACAAATTATTCTATATAAAAAGAAATGTTTGAAAGCAATTTTATTATGTGAATAAATTATGTGTACAAATGATGAATAAATATTAATTTTTATCGTTCATTATTATGTAGCTAGTATTAATAATGTGATACATTACCCTGCAATAATCCTTTGTAGCTATATATTCAAATGTACCCAACATTAACTCTGGTCTCTCGTAGCGATCCAAACGTTGACCTGTATGATCCAAGTGTTGAAAGTATTCGTTTGGAACTAAGCACACAAAGAAAACATTGAGGTATAAATGAGTGAAAATTTGTGCAAAGATTTTGCTAATCTTTACAGAAAAATACATCAATATCCGATTATTACCTTCCGTAGTGGCTTTGCAGAATATGCATTGAAATCTACGGCCGGCATCGATAAATTGCATAAATGGGCACATGTATGCTTTACAACGTACGCAACGTACTGGCCCAATTTCACCCATATCTACGATTGGCGGTTCACACTCTCCTTGAACGATACGAGCCATCGGACTTATCACAAGTCCAAAGGGAACATTCGTCTGTAAAAGATATACGATGTGTGTCAAATAATGTCAAATAAAATATTTAAACTACAAACTTTATTTTATTAATTCACAATATTACAATATATATATATATATATATATACCTGTTTTATAATATCAGCAGTAGTAGGGACTGTATACATAGTGGATCTTATGTATCTAGGGGATGCGTTTCCTTGATCCTGAGTTACAAATTTTGTCGTTACCAGAGGTGGTACCAGACCTCTCTGATTTGTTATAAACACTCCACCTCTCATATTTTGATCATCCTGCATTACTTGAATCTGCATATAAGAAATGTATTTAGATTTATATTGGGATAATAAATGATAACATTGATAAATAAATTGGATCGGTAAAACTTTTAAACCCGTACTGGGCTAGGCATTTGTTCTGGATCGAGTCGTCTAGCTTGCTGGGGCTGTAATCCTGATTGATATCCCGTAGCATTAGGTACTCCGCTTTGATATGGACTTCTTTGATTATTATACAAATCCTGTAAACAGAGAACAATTGTGTTGCATTTTTCTTTCTATATAATCAACAATTTGAGCCAATCTTAAAATGGAATAATTTTTAATCATAATAATTGTACCATCTGATTATGATATCCTGGTTGCTGATACGTTGATTGTTGATAATTCGGAGTAGTGCCAGATGACGCACGATTCATTCCTAAAGGACTGGATAAAGTTTGTCCTGGCAATGGAGGCGCAGCAGAATTATATTGTCTTTGTCCAGACTGTGATAGGCCTGGTCCTGTAGAATTTGGCGCAGTCTGGCTCATCATCGGAGGTGCAGTTTGTAAGTATTGCTTTTGTCGAACTTGGGGAAGGCTGGTGCCTGGAGGATTCGCTGCAAGTTGCCCCATTGTTGAAAGAGGAGGAGCAAACTGTCTCTGTTCAAATTGCGATAAGCCTGTTGGATTTGCGGAGCCTGTCAGGCTCCCTACAGTTTGCGACGGCGGTGCAGAATTATATAATCCTATTCCAGATTGAGATAGGCTAGCATTTGAGGCATTGAGCGCTTGAGTTTGATAATCTACAGAAGATTGTCCATGACCATGAGGACCCATTGGTAGAGATGGAGTCACTTGCGAGTTAGCTGCACCTGTCGCTGGTGGATTTGTTATTTGGGAATGATTCATAGATTGCATAGGCGATAAGTGAGGAGGAGAATGCATTTGAGAGTCTGTCAAATTTTGTTGTCCTACAATTGGTGGCCTTGAAAAGTTTGGTTGACTATTCATCGAAGGTACGGGTGCAGCGTATGGATGCTGCCTGCCTATTTCCTGAATATGCTGCATCTGTTACAACAAAGTTTATTAAAAAATGAAAATTAAAAGTACACTGAGAGCGCGCTAAGGCCATTATAGATTACTCAGTTTATATATAAAAGCAATATGGAGATAGCGATTGCAAATACTGAGTATATTCCAATATGGATAGACAGACTTTATTATTATGATCACTAATTATAATTAACATACGGAAGCGTGCGTGCGTGCATGCATGCGCGCACATACATACGATGGATATGAATAAAATAAAACGAAATTATTAGAAAATGTATTGTGAAAAAAAAAAAAAAAAAGAGAGATAACCTATTTAAGAGAATAAAATAATAGTATTTTAGCGAATGGATAATACATCCTTAAATAGGTGTAGAATAAGTTTTTCATTTAAATAAAATAAAAAATAAGCGTCAAAAGACATGAAATATTAAAAATAATAAAAGCGTATGTGTGAGACGTTTTAAATTCTGAAAACATACGTATATACAAAACATTAATAGAAAGTTTCTAATAATCGTAAATTATATAATATATACTTACGTTATATCATAAAATGTGTTTGAATCATAACAAAACTTGATATCACCGAAAATGTTTATACGCGAGAACGTTGCAAAAACGTACATACGTCAACGTAATCCCAACCGCTGCCGACCGCCGATGCCACGTAAGGCGGCACTGCGCATGCGTTTTGATTCCGATCTGATGTCTGATGTCAGCAGTCAGCAGTATAGAGATATAATGGGTCATCTACAATGGCCGTAGAACGTAAGGTCGCAAGCAAATGCTTGACTGTCATTGGTCAATTTGCTTGCGACCTTACGTTCTACGGATATTGTAGACGAGGCTTAAGAGGTTTGTTATTGCCCAACTTTTTGCACTAGTGTACATACATTAGAGACTCTACGTAAACTCTACACATATAGGGTGCGTTCCTTTTGGACGCTTACACGCTTAAAGCGCTTATAAACGCATTAATGACGTCACTGTGACGTCATAACTCATGCTCACAAATACTTATTTCATCGAGATAGGGCAGCAAAAGCGTGAGCACTTACAGCGCGTGAGCGTTCATATGGAACGCACCTGTAGTGTCGCATGATGAATAGAAAAATGGATTTAAATTGTAATGTGATTAATATATGATTAATATATGATTAATAATTGAAATGTGATTTAAATTGTACATCGGTATATGATGGTAAAATCTTTTCTACGTAATTCTTTAGGGGTAATATTGCAGTTTTCTCGCGATACTTATTAAAAATTAAAAAAATGTTTTCTACTTCTGTATTAAGTTTTAAAGAATCTCCATCGTCATCAAATAATATTTCGAACATTATTACAATTAGCGAACACAAAAGAACAGTCTGTTTTTCCGCCATTTTGACATGCTCACGATGCTCATGCACCCAAAAGGAACAACTTTCCGTTTGCAGTTTTAAGTGTTTAAGCAGCAAACGAAACGATTGAAAATAACGCTTATAAGCGTGAGCGCTTACAGCGCGTGAGCGTTCATATGGAACGCACCCATATATAAGACTGGCCAACAACGAGGCCACTTTTGATTGGTGTGCCATGTTTCGTCTACTTCCGCTCATATTCAAATTTCAATTACTCTATTTAAAATGTGAATACATAATATTAAATAATGATAAATATTATAAAAATACAAAAAACTAGTTTTTATATTAATTTAAATAATTTTTTATATTTAACATTTTCTCTTAATACTATGAAAACTTAAGTAAAGTTTAATAATAAGGAATAATTAATAAATTTGAAAAATTTATTTAAAAAAGGTACAGTCATAGATTTACTATAGTATCTCTTTTTAGGTTGGTATCCGATCTTATATTTAAGATCGTCTTAGGATCTCGTTCAACCAATGAAGTAGCCGCATATAGTATATATATCGCTAGCACCGTATCTCGCCTGAAATGGTGAAATCACACGGTACGGGAATCAACGTGCGGGACAGAGGATGCATGATTCGAACAGCCAATCAGCGCTCTGCTTCCACATTTTTTTTATCCGCGCTGATAGATGTGAAAAAAGTTTTTAATAAATTTCCACTTTTTAGAAATAAAGAATATGAGTTTTCAGATAGCCTCAGAAAATAATTTTTTTTATAAATGGAAAGATTAAGGAACCTTAATTACATGTTTATTATTATATTGTGTCATCTTTTTTTCAGTGTCGAAGAAGTTCAAAGAGCTGGACAACTTATGCAGTCTTTAGCAAATGCTTGAGTTCTATAGGTCCAAGTCCAATTTTGTGATTCTTTCGAAGGATCAATATATATTTATTTATTACTACAAAAGCATCTAATATAACAATATATATATTATTATAAATAATATAAATTGCACATAAGCAAATTTCATGTTATTATAATAGTATTCGGTCCAAGCTATATCCATAGCATAGATGGTAAATGTAATAAATATAGTAAATATATACATATATATCTTGCATAAGACGTCGGATTGAAAAGAATTAAAAAATATTGACATTTTGAATATCTTCTGAATTCTGTTTTTTGATGCATTAAAAAGGATTCAATTCATTTCAAATATTCTTCTTATTTTATCGCATTCAATAGAATTCTATCAAATATTAACTCTCGCATTCAAAAGAATTCATTTGACTCTAAACATTCTTCGCATTCAATCGCAATAAAAGGCATTCAAATGAATGCGAACTCTCGCATTAAAAAAGATTCACTTCTTGTGCTAATTGTTATCGGATTCATAGGCATACAAGATTTCATGGTTTTATTCTTCAATATCGCACTAAAAAGTATTGGCCCACGATCCAATTCGAGATTTTTGCAAAGCAGAATTTATGATAAAATCTCGTGAATGCGAAACACTATTTTTGAATAAGACATTTTATGCAGGGCATATATATATATATATATATGGTGATAAAAAGAATTAAAACTTAAAAAAATTAAAACAAAGATTTGCTTAAAAATCTATAGATAAATTTATTTATCTCTCTCTGCATTTAATTTTTTTTTTTTTCTTAAAAAACTTCTTCATTCTTGATATTTATCTCTCTTTATTTAAATTCTTCAACTTTTTACATTAAATTAAGATCCTTCTCTCTTGCGTTGGTTTTTTTATTACACATTTGGCATATGATGAAAAAGTAGATAAAAAAAGTATCCATCAGCGACATCCTCAGTCTATGTATATCATTACTATGAATATGGGAAAAAAATTTTGGGGAATAGAGGGAGTATTCGGTCTTGATTATCATAGGTCATAGAACAAAGGAAATCGGCTCACAATTTTTTGTAGTTTATCATAAAGAAAACGTTTCACCTCTTAAAGAATTAAACAGTTAGTAAAGTTGAAAGACTAGATATTTAACTAATGTTAAATATGTAATAAGAACATGAATAATTATTATTGTTATAACAAATTGAATATTTATTTACATTCACGTAACCGCAATTTTTTTTTACTATTGCATAATCTTTGTAATCAATACAATCGATGTCATTGTAGATTGTTTATTGAAAAAACAAACTGTTGTAGAGATGTAGAAAAATTAATTTTTTTTTTTTAGGTAGCAGAAGAGAAAAATAGGCGTGTTGAGTAAAATTATGATATGTGATTACACGTTTAAATAGTGTATGGATACTCTGCGAGGTAATTTTTGATAAAAAGAGGCAGATGTTTGGTGGGCAGTTTGTTTCTATTCACGGCAAGTCTGGCCAAATGTGACAACGATTTGACTTCTTTCATCAGAGGCTTAGTTAAATAGATTTGGCTGTATAGTTGCCCGCTATAATCAACCCACACCTCTCTGCGATCCATCTTTTTTGAATATTGGATGTAGTGTTCCAACATAGTAATAGGACAGTCGAAAGTCGGAATCGCCAACGCTAGTCCTGGTTCAGCGTCGAATTGAAAATGTTTAAGGAAATAACATACTCTAATAGAAGTGGGTCCTCTGGCTGTTTGCACAGATATTGCAAAGATGTATCTACTGTCTGAGCTGTCTCTCATTAGCCACCGACCTACAGGTGTGTCCTTCAAGAGGTTTTCGCTTTGTTTCCAACTAATACTCTCGTGGTACCAGCCGCAAGTTTGCAGCAGTCTTCTTATCTCGCGTAATTTTATGTCTTTGTTCAGCAACTTTGTATCCAAGCTCCAAGGACTCGACATCATCCAAGGATGGGACACCGAAATAGTTGCTGCTCCATTCTTTTGCCCGTTGTTGTTACAACTGTTATTTCCAGTCGCAATAATCCGATTCTCTGTCGAGCAGTATAAATTATCCGGTTGTATGGTAATACTTTCATTATTCGAAAATTCCACTGTCTCGAAATTGGTGAATTGAGAATTAAAGCAGTGGGCTGACTCGAAGATGATGGGCTCACGGATAATTGTCGGTATGTTTATGGAATTACCGTTATCATTGGTATAACTGGGCGATACTAGAAGATCAGCGATGTAACAGGTCGTTGAATGAACAGCGGTTTCTTTTTTCTTTTCTTCTTCCTTTTTTTTCTGTTTTTCTTGCTCTTTCGTCTGCTTCCAATTAATTTCTTCATTCCGTTCTTGCTTATTCCTAGCACATGATTTCATTGCCACGATCTGGTTACACGGCATTATCGTAGACGCCGTAATGTTTATTCGACAGTCACTTAGATTTACAGGTAGCTGCATGTTGGCGTTCACTCGGATTTGTATGTCATTACTGACAGGCTCGAACAGCAACGAATTACCGTCAGACACATGCACGTCGGTCAACATCCTATGATACTGACAAAGATTCTGCTGAACTGTATTACTGTTGTAGTCGCAGCAAATGTTTGTTTCGATCGATATTTTTCGCTGCCTCGAGTCCATGCCCATTGTTTCACTATTTTCCCTCATTGTGAATAAAGGCAGCATTCTTCTATTTCCAGGTAATTCTGAACAGCCGCTTGGCGGCGTGATAAGTGTTTGATGAGCAAAGTCCTCCATGTATTTAAACATTGCTAACCGTTCGTTCTTAGTGAGCATACGTTTCTTTTGCACAAGACAGCCGCCACCAGTGAGTTTCCGTTGTATTACGATAGGTGGGACTTGCATTAGAATTCCAGCTTCTGTGCTTTGGATTAGACGACCACCGGAGTGTATATTGGATGATGTGGTGAATGTGATGCCGTCGTTGGTGGGCCTACGCGTAGTCGTGATATGTTTCTCTAAAAATGCCATTTTATAGTCGATATTTGTCATAATCAGGTAATCTTGATTTTTCGATTGATCGATGGGCAATTTTAAAAGTAAATTCTGTTTTGTCGATATCAGAGTACTGCAAGAAAGTTTTATTGTCTCAAAGACAGTATCGAATCAAATTGAATATTGGAGTAGCAATGGGCTGACTGAAACACAACAGGCTCATGGACAATTGTCGGGACGTTTTTTAAAACTGCTGTCGCAGTTGATGTAACCATGTGATGCTGAAAAGATCAGAAACGTAACAGATCGTCGTCGTTGAATAAATGGTGCCCTCTTTCTCTTTTTTATCTTTCTTCTCTTTCTGTTTCTTCTGCGTCTCCGTTTCTTTCCAGCTAGTTTCTTCGTTTTGTTCCTGATAGTAATCCGGTGCCGGGAAGCGGTGGCGGCAATTCGGACATATCATTGTCGTTGGCGATTTTGGTACATTTGGTATCTCGTGATTGGATCATCGCAAACGATTGAACCATTACATTTACAGAATGTTCCAGTCTGTGAAATAACAAAACAAATAACTTAATAAAAATTTACTTTTATTACTTTATTGACGAGTAGCATTATACATATATTATTAAATTACATATATGTGCACAGCGCGATAATACCGTTGAGCAATTGTAAATTCAATTTTTAGACAAAAATGTGATGAAGATTCTATTATATGATTATGCATACATCTTAATGAAATCTTTCTCGTTTATTTGAGTTTTATTTATTCACGCAAGACGTGAATATACACATAACACACAACACATTAAAGATATACATTGCATATATGTTATAAAAGGATCTTATTTGTGTGCACGTGCATGTGCATTGTGTGCGCGTGCGCTTAATACGTGCATATAATGATGAAAAGATGAAAAATGTGACTCTTGTTAATTTTACACGTATTTTCATGAATATTAATGTCGCGCTCACAATAAACAAATTCGCATGTGCGCAACTGTGCTTTCGCGTAAGTGCATGACGATATTTTGTAACTTGTGACTTGTGAGTTATCCGTTAATGTTTTTGTTTTCTTTTTCGTTCCTATTTCAGCCTAAATATTATTAGACAATTTAACGTAAAAATATAAACATAGAATTAATAATGTTAGTAATTACAATGTTTATTGAATTATTGACTTGTGTTTTACTTTCTCCTATTTATGATCAAAGATCACAAAATGACAGAATTATGAAGAAGAGGAGAGAATTAATAACTCGGTATTAAAAAGTCAACATGTTATTTCGTCGTATAAGAGAACCTTATAAAGTCTTATCGTTCTTTTCTCGATAATGATACGGCATACATGCACACGCACACGATTAGTCGTATTCTCGCGCCTGATTATCGTATGAGCGATGTTGCGATCGCATCGATACCGAGAAATAACGTGTACCATACGTAAATATGGCAGAGGCATCATTGTTCATAGTGATATAGAACAGCAATAAAGTTTATGCCATTGAATCATAATATACAATTTATTTGAGTTAGAACAAAATTAATCGTGAGATATACTTTTGTACGTTTCTGAGAATTTGATTTAATAGAGTTTCCTTTGTGATAGATAAAATTACGTAAGCGATTACGACACGTTACATATCAAACAACTAGGAAGAACGAGCACAGACATTTGTAATATATAATATATAACATTTAAAAGAGCTACACGTGGCAATGTTGAATCATTTTTACTAAGGTTATCAATTTATATAAATATAAATGAGGGTAAACGATATTGAGAAACCATAAAATTCAAGGCAACGCAAAACAGCATGCGGTATACTTGTCGATACTTGTAAAAAATATGACAGAGAAAGTCTATATCGTTTCCTGCTTCTGATAATATGTTATTACGAGAGCTAGTAGAATCTCAATATAACTTTTAAGATTAAGTTTAAAACCTTTTGAGAACGTGTTTTGAGTTTATACTTGAGAAATGGAAGAAATTCTCTGTTAGTTAAAGCGAGCGTTGATACGTAATCGAGATAAAAAATTTTTGATATATTTCTTTAAAATATTCAACAAATTAATATAGGAATATATGGGAATATATGAAGAAAAGAGAACACGCGAACTTTTTATATAATCTGTATGTATCAAAAGTATAGTACTAAATCAAAAATGGATAGTTTTGAAGCTGCGGTAAGAAAAAATATTATGTTTTCCATAATAATAGGTTTGGTCGTGATAATAGACGTTCCTTCTCACAATTATCAATCTTTACCAAGAATTTAAAATGACGATAAACCGCAACACGAGTTCCTCGTAATCGCCATTTATGAAATGATAATTGCGATCCCCTTGTATTTCTGTTGTATGATTGCAAAAAGAAAAAGAATAGTGAGAACTGAGAACTTGAATTACTGGAAAACAAAATGAATCAATATCATTCAAGAAATAAGCTCGAGACGTTTTTCAATCAATAAAATATTTTATATACATGTGCGTATCGATAATATAATGACGCAACGAATAATTATTTACATGTAATATGTGTATGTTACGTTAATGTATTTTGTAATATCGATTTTTTAGTAAACGAGCATACGTATCTCGTTTAAAAAAAAAAAAAAAAAAAAAAAAAAACAAGTATAATCGTATTCATTAACGATATGTCTGTTGCGTCTTTATTGAAAAGAATACTTTACAAATGATTTACCAAATTTTTCTTGCAACTTGCGAGTTTTATAACATTTTATAATAGTTAAATTTCAGTTTTTCTAAATTATCTTAAATATCATTTATTAATACCATACATGAAAATCGAAAAGAAAATCTTTAGCAACCTATTTCATAAACCTATCATTTTATCGAGTAAGAATTAATAGATCTGTAATAATAGATATTTGTAGGTAAATGAAGAGTGGATAAAGGGGTCTGAATATCTCATTATCAGTGATTTATGTAGATTAGTGGTCCGACATGCGAAAAGTCTCAGGCTCGATTCCGCGAATTCAGCAATTTCGCTTTGATATTCTTCTTGCTTACGTCTTCAGGGGAGTAAAAGGGGGGACATACATTTAAAATCTTGAATTGAGATATATATTTAATCTCAATAATTTGAGATTTAATATATACAGGGTGTCCGGTCGCGACCGTCCCATAGCTCAAGGGCAGATAGAGCAGGTCAAACTGAACATAAAAGTCCCCTACCATTTTGCGATTTGCGCAATAATTATTAAAATATTAATTAAAAACGCTCAGCGTGTGAGCGCGCGCTGTATATAGCACTCAGCATATGCTGAGCGTTTAATTAGTTCATATATATGTATACGAGAAGTAGTAATATAGTTAGTTCATATGTATATACGAGAAAGATGCAAACGCGGAATTTCATCATGCGATTTTCATAATCGTTCATAATTGCCTGTGCTATGAGACTGCAAGAAATGTGGAGCGTATTGATAAATACATATACATGTATGCATGCATATGCACATGCCCATATGCATATCCAACACAAGCATATATGTTGCAGTGCATATTTCTGGGATAATTCTCAGAATAATAAGAAACATCATGTTTCCCGATGTGATCTAGTAACGTGTCACGCGTGTAAAATATTGCTGATATATGCGTATATTCTATCTAAAGTATCCGGCAGTAAAGACATCTTTCTAGATTTTTGTTTTATTTTTGTTGCATTGAATGGTACCGAAGAGAGATTTTCATCAACGTTTAAAGCTAAACAACCCAGACTGAGCGAATAAGTTACAACGAATAAATGAGTTACAAACAAATATATATATATATATATAAAGAAAAAAACATAAAAAAGAAATTAATTATTAATCTTTCCAACTAAAAAATATTTTTATGAATTTTGTATAAAATAATTTTTTATAAAATTATGAATTAAATAATGCTTCTTTACTGATATTTGCTGATATTTATGATTCTTTAAAGTTATACGCACTAGATCCAGTTCAAAATGTCAATAAGATGCAAAATTTACATGTATACACGTAAACAGTTTTATTAACCGAGCATGCACACATTTGCTTTATTAGTCCAAATATTCCATCCGCTTTTGCCCTAGATCTATAAATGCGTACATACATCGCGAATATAATTGCACACGCCGTTGCATGTAAATAAACGTTATTTTATACATGTGGACTATTGTATATACATATCTGAAAATACAGTACAATGTGTTATTAATACGCGGAATTTCATTCAGGTTTGACCTAATACATACGATACATATGCACGCATATATAGCGTACAGCCAAATTAAATATTGAATATAATAAGAGTGATATATTGTGTTCAATATTGAGTTTGCACCGCGATTTGCATAGAAAAGTCGAACAAGCGAAATTAGATTAAAAGGAGCAACTAATTGTAAGATAAGAAATTAGGTATTTATTCTTTTGCTTATTTAAAATCGCGGTGTCAGTCTCTTTCAACGTATAATGTATGTAAAGATTTTAAACAAAACTTTTATACATATGTTCAGAAGTATTATATAACCGATTATATTTGAACACTTTTATCTATTTCAACCACATCAATAATTAGCATGACAATAATTAGCGGCGAATTATATTATAGAAATAATTATATTTTTTTATGCATTTTTTTATGACATGGGCTTGAGTGGGCTGAGAACGTGTTGTGACTCGCACTCAACTGTTAAGTAAGCTGTACCTCGCATCTGTAAGGAATGTAAATCGAGTATCTGTAAAACGCTGATATAGCTGTATCCATACTTAAGGACTATTTCGAAAGATACAATGGAAACTAGGGGGTCTAGGAGTTAGGGTAACCCTAACCAATTCTTTTTTGGAATTAATTTAATCTATCATCAGTTAATCGTTACTTTAGAGAAAATCTATTAAATAGAAAGTCTATTTATTATATTTAATCAAAATTTAATAAAATAAATTAGATAAAATTTACAATTTAAAAACATTATACAAATAATGTTATACATTTCTGCGAAATATTTATATTACGTTATATGGCGTATGCACAAATAAGTTCGCATACATAGACTATGTGTTTTATACATACAATAAGCGCAGTTAGTGAATGGGAATGAGATATGATATGTTCCTTGTTGAAAATCAAAACTATATTTTTTTATATTATATTTTTATTCTTTAATTGGATGTTGTCCTGTTTTTCGAGTTTCAAAATTGCACATCTATCTGTTTTAAGATTTTATTAATAAAATTAATCTATCTAAAATAGACTAAAAAAAGAGATAGTTTTGTCATTTTGCAAATTTTATTTTATCAAAACTTTTTTGTTTCTAATTACAACTTACAATCAGAAAATATATATGGCTAAATATAATTTTAAAAATACATTGTATTCAAAGTATAAATTAAAAAATTGTTAGATAAAATTAAAAGAGGTTAAAAGTATATTTCTAAAATATTTAAAATAAATAAAATTAAATAACTGACAAGGGAAAGTCACGTACTCTGCTTCATAGTTTATGATAAATATTTTATGAGTAATTGTCTAATAAAGTTTCCTTATTAATAAAGCTATTTGATGCACTTCTCAAAATTTGCAGAGAAAAAAATTTTATATTTATAAAAAAATTTAATGCAAATGTGTATGCACAATATAAATACTTATGAAGAAAGACAAAGGAAATAATTTGATGATTATGAATAATTTTATATTTTATTATTCGGATAAATTTCACAACTTTTTGGTCACGTACTCTGTTTCATCTATTTTTGTTATAATGTTCTTTTATAACAAAATTTGTAGAAAGAAAAATTCCTAAAAAAAAATTTTAACGCAAATGTATGTACATACACGCAATTTCTCTGCAAATTCCGACAAGTGCATCGAAAAATTGGCTTTGCAAGAAAACTTCATAGGATGACAACTAGTCATAAAAAAAATTTATATATAAAAATCGATGAAGCAGAGTATGTGTATTTTAATTTAACACCTATAAATTGTTTTTAGTTTTTCTTATTTGTTACAATTACTTTCTTTTTATTTAGTATTAATTTAAAAAAAAATGTATTTTTTATTGGATAATAAACTTTATTGCGTTTTACTGCTGTTAGAACTAAATTAAAAAATTGTCTCAATATCTTTATTACAAAAAAAATTATATTATTTTTCAATATTACAACTTGTGCAACATTTATTAAAAACATCCTATCTATTGTATTTACGGATACATGCGTTCCTGTTGGTTAAAATACACATTCTGCCTTGTGTTTTCATACGTGAATTCCGTATGTCATTGATTTCAAAGTATTTGTGGAATCGTCCGAAGTTGTGCTTCCACGAAGCGAAAACTCTGGAAAACGAGTGGTCGAGTGTCGCAAGGCAGAAGGCCAAGCATCCATTTAGAGACTTCTTTCTTTTTCGTTCTCTTTTGGCACAAGTGCGTTCGCACGCACACGCACACGCACGGGCACAGGCACAGGCACAGGCACAGGCACAGGCACAGGCACAGGCACAGGCACAGGCACAGGCACAGGCACAGGCACAGGCACAGGCACACGCACGCACGCACGCACGTACACGCACACTACACACACACACACACACACACACACACACACACACACACACACACACACACACACACACACACACACACACACACACACACACACACACACACACACACACACACACACACACATACACACACACACACACATACACATAAATGCATGTATTATTCTGTTTTATTTTTCCACGGCTATTATTGTCCTTGATACACGTCTCTGAAGGTGAAATAGTGAGCACGTGATGAAACAAGATACGTTTCCGCGAAAATAAAACATCCGTTTTTAAATAGAAAAAAATATGATGAAATATTATATTTTATTTTGATATCTAACTACAAAAAGTTGTATGTATAAATGGGAGAGAAAGAAATCTTTTTACTATATAAATTTTAATATATAAATTTTACACTATAAATCATTTGGCTACATTATAAGCATTTCATAATATAAATAACATTTAGTTTTATATATATATATATATTTTATATATATATATATATATATATATATATATATATTGATGTAAAAGTTTTAGCTATTATTTTCAAGATTGCAAAAAAAACGTTTTTGGACGATAATAATGGTCACACTGCGTAGCGCGCAGTGACGTCTACTACTTCGTGGAATACGATCTGAAGATTCCACGGGCTCTCCTACACCATCACGCTTTTACGTCACTCCATTTTCACAGACAGGTGAACATTTCTTCCAAGAATCGTCTATGTCCGTCAAATGCATTGCATAATGTTGATGATAGTGAAATATGTATATCTTGTGCGCACACCAATCTCGCGATCAATGATATACATACATTTAAAAATTTCAACGACATTGAGTTTTATTTATATTGAATGCGAACCTTTGTTTTTAAATATAAACAAAATAATTTTAAATAATGGTAAAAATAAAGTAATTGTTATATTTTTAAAAATAATTTGCATAGTTCTTTCCGTCAAGCATAGGAAGAAAACAACAACTTTTTACAAATTTATCGAATAATATTTTATTATATTTGTCAATAACCTTAGAAGCAATTTAACAAACTGCAATCTTAATATAATTTTTAGTTAATAACGAGACAATTATGAGTAATTAAATAGTACATAAAAATGAATGCTCTTAGCATGAGAATAGGATATATTAAAGGGATAAAATATAATTTTAAATCAATTTTTTAAAGTTAAATTAAATTTAAAGTTAAATTAAGTTTAAGGTCAGTTTTTGATTATAAATATATTTATACATTGCGTGTATGTGTGTGAATGAAAATTAATCTAACTTTCTTACTTGTGTAACTTTATACATATGGATTATTGTTATTTGTTATAATATAAGAAAGAAGTAATATTTACTATTATAACAATGTGACTACATCTAAATTATATTATATTATTAAATTTCTTTAATAATGTAAAAATAATAACTTTTTAATAAAAGAGATAGAGAAATGTATATATATATATATATATATGTGTGTATATACATATATTGCCGATTGATAGTTCATTGAAAACTTGTTTTAATACAGATATATATCGTTTCCAACATATATATTGCGTATATATTTTCTCTTAGGAAAAACAAGTTTTCAATTATCAATCGTCATATATAAAGAAATGTTTATTTATCGTTTATTATATTATATTTATTATGCTATTTATAGAAATTTAAAAATAATTTAATTTGATGCAAGTTTGTTAATAGATATCGTTGGCAAGAATAAGATGAATTAGTTATTAATCGATATTATTATTTCAATTGTTTTACAAACACAAAAATACATTTTTTAATTTTTGTCTTACCAGAATAGATCTCGCTCGGTTGTAATTCCTCTTCAAGTATGTATTATTCGACGATGTCTTGCTCGACGAAGTACATATGATAATGAGATATATATAGTAAAAGTTTATTTCTTTGAAATAAAAAATAATACACATACACACACACACAGTTATTCTTACACTCACTTAATTTTGCTCATAAAACGACCGAAAAAAAGAAATCTCGACAGAATCTAACTATTACTCCGATTCGCATTTGCCTTTGAAGACAAAATAAGTACTTGGAATTGCAAAAGATTTGCAATGGAACAAAATATATCTTTCGAATCATATATCTCTGATACAAATATAGCTCAATTACTTGTACCGACCTATTAAAAAGCTTTATTTGAACTATTTAATATAAATTTAACATAAGCTACAAAGAGCGCTATTTTACTCTACACAATTCTTATCGCCGATGAGCGACTAGCGACTGAAAGACGTCTCAGGTCTCGGTCTCGCCTCGTGGTGAAATTCTCGCCTCTCGTCTCTCGCCTCTCGCCTCTCACCACTCACCGTTAATCTAAATCTAAAATAACAAGTACGCTGCACGTTGCACGCTTGCGTATTTGACGGCAAAGAGGAGGGCAAACGCACTGTGTACCGCCAGTGGTAAAAGAAATCATCAAGAGCGATAAAAACTCATATCGAGTGTACATAAAAAGTTTTATTTAATTATATTTTAAAGAGAAAAGAGAAGTGAATTTGTTATATGTAGTTTAATTATAAGAGTCTACATAGACATAGTTATAGACATAGTAAGTGTAGACCGAGCATTTGAGAAGTGAGAGTAAGCTGCACGTACAAAAATACACACTCGAACTGTGTCTTAACGTTCTTTTCTTTTCTCTTACGCTGTGTGTAATAAATACACATAGCTTGTGTGTGCAAACAAGAGAGAATGCTAGAAGATAGTTTACAGAGTGTGCCTTTTTCTGCGTGCGGTTTTAGCGTATGAATTTTTTATGAATTTTCAAAGATTTTTCGTCAATTCGTAATTTAATTATTGTTTCTACAGATTAAAAGTTCTAATTAGTCGCGATCTTTAAAGTTGGGAGGGATCTATATTCTCCCCTAAGTACGTCTCTGTACGACCCATTATCGTTTCTTGAGATTAAGAGTTCTAATTAAACGCGATCTTTAGGGCTCTAAGGGACCTATATTCTCCCCCAAGTACGTCTCTGTACGACCCACAGTTTTTGAGTTATAAATTTTTTAAAGATTTCTCATTTATTTGTAATTTTAATTATCGTTCCTACAGATTAAGAGTTTTAATTGATCGCGATATTTAGGGCTCCAAAAGACCTATATTCTCCCCCAAGTACGTCTCTGTACGACACACAATTTTCGAGTTATGAATTTTTGAAATTTTTTCGGTTTTACCGAAATCTAATTTTTGTTTCTCATGATTAAAAATTTGGACGTGGGAAGATCTTTAGGTATCATTGAGACCCATCTTATCTAGAAAAAAAAAAAAATTCCTGTGCGACCTATAGTTCCGGAAATATGAATTTATGTAATATTTCTACATGTTTATATTACTTTATAACTCTAAAACTATGGGTCGTACAGAGACGTAATTGTAAACTCCCCCAATTACAACTCTGTACGACCCATAGTTTTAGAGTTATGAAGTAATATAAACATGTAGAAATATTACATAAATAAATTTCTTACGTAAGTCAAGTTCGGCTCTCATAGTAAGGTTAGTAAACATTAATAAAGCACCATTAACCTGACGACAAAATAAATTGTAGTAGAAATATTATGTAATTAAATTATTTTAATATTTACCTTACGTAAGTCATGTTCGGCTCATGTGGTAAAGTTTGGGAAATATTAAATGAGTCAGGTTTATATAATAAGGTTTATAAAGATGAGTAAAGCACAATTAATCTGACCGCAAAATACAAAGTTGTAAAAATGTTACATGAATAAATTATTTAAATATTTATTTTATCGAAGTCAGGTTCGGCTCGTATAACAAGGTTAGTAAAGATAAATAAAGCACCATTAACCTGACCGCAAAATACAAAGTTGTGGAAATGTTACATAAATAAATTATTGAAATGTTTATTTTACCAAAATCAGGTTTGGCTTGCAATATAAGGTTTGTAAAGATACATAAAGCAGTGTAAACATGACCGCAATTTAAAGTACGATGATGGTATTATATTTTGTAACATAAAAACGGTAAGTCTTTCAGGGAAATGTATACGACATAATTTATGTAATTGTATAAGGCAAATAATATGAGCTAAACCTGACGTCAAAATAATGAAAAAAAAAAATTTTTTTTTTTTTACATTCAGGTTAGGTTTTCGGGCTTCCGCCAGTTTGAAATTTTTTTATTGTATTTTTTAAAAATTGACCACCCAAAACACATTTCGGACCAAGTTTGACCCGTCCCCGGACCTCCATTCACCGTGATACAAGCGTCCAAAGCGCCTCTTTAAATTTTTCGCTTATAACTCGCAAGGAGTAGTAGGTGGAGAATTGGGGTCTAAAAACAAAGATTGGGTTTTGGACTAGCTATTACCTCCCGCAAGAACCAATCCCCTACCACTAGCCGTTTAGGCTCAGGATCAATTTTTGTTATTTTTTCTATCTTTCGTTTTTCGAAATTTGGCCACCCGAGACAAATTTCGGACCCGGTCCGAGCCGTCCACAAGCTCGCGTTCGCCTAATATAAGCGTCCAAAGCGCTCCTTTGGGTTTTCTGGCCATAACTCAAAAGGGTGAGG
>NC_132976.1:14142500-14285274 GCF_047496725.1 Anoplolepis gracilipes | reverse complement strand
TATATATATATATGTGTATATATATATATATATATATATATACATATATATATATATATATATTGTCTATATTGTATATATATGTATATGTACGCAGGGTGTCTGTTCATAAATGTCCGAGCAAATATCTCGCAACTGGCTAAAGTTACAAGAAAATTTAATAAGAGAAATTTGCACAGCTTTTAATCTGCTACAAAGTGCATATAAAATAATTTTTTTACTCATGATTTTTTTGAATTATAAAGATCATCTTTATTTATTTATTTATTTTTTTTATGAAACCACCCTAATTTTTTTATATAAATCGATTTCTCGTAATATTTTGCGTAAAAGTTATGATGGCCAAAAATTGAATAGTTTATGAAATATTTTATAAAATATTCATTTTTCAATTATCTTATTTTAATATTTCTGTGCATACAATAATAAGAAGAACCAATTGGTGTAAAAAACACATTGTCTTAAAGAAAAGATATGAATTTGCAATAAGCAGTTACATATTTTGATACAAGTAAAAAGTTTTGATAAATGTTTACTTTAACTTACACAGGTTGTTTTCATTTTTAAATACGTTTCCTCTATAATATATCGTTTGATTTTTGTGACGTGTTCTTTTGGATACTAAGGTACACAATTTCGAAATATTATAAAAACAATATTTTTAGAAAAAGGGGTTAGTCTTAATGACCTTGATGTTTTTAAAATTTCTATCATAAAGTAAACGCAAGAGTGCGGGAAAGGCTGAGCTCTTTTCTCTATTTCTGTTTTTAATATTAAAATCAGAAATAAATGTGTTAGGTTATTTTTTTCAGAGTGATGGTATAGGGAGAGGACCCCTAAAATCTTCTCAACGTTACTCAGGATAGTGACCTTGACAATATATGTCAAGGTCATTGACTTCTGAAAGGACTGACCTTATATAAATATTTATCAAAATATCACTTAATGAATTTTTTCAAGGATAAGACGTTGTTTGCCCCGCTTTAAATCGTCATAACTTTCCATTTTAAGTCGAAAGAAAGCCCTATGCAAATGTAGAGCAAACTCGCAGGTGACAACCTTAATCTAGAAATTTACCGCTCTTTCTTTACCCACGCATTTATTAAAATATTTGTAAAACTTTATATCTGTTTATAATCAGTTTAATGTCTAAGAAAAAGAATTAAAAGAAATTATTTACTATAGGGGAGGTAGCTCCAATGACCTTGACCTATATTGTCTGAGTAATGTTCAAAAGGTTTTAGCTGTTGCTCGTTGTTTCTTAAAAAGTTATTAATAAAAAAAGTTTGACAAATAGGATATTATAATTCGTTCGTAGTAGTAGTTATATAATATCTTATATTGTATATTGTATAATTTAATTTAATTTATTTTATTTACTCATTTACATTTTTACTTTGAGGATACTTAATAGCCATTACTTCGAAAAAAGCACTTAATCGTTTTTCAAAATCAAATCTCTTTTTAAATATAAATTCTGCTAAATAATAATTAAAATGTCCTTCTTTATGACTATACTCTCAGTGAACAACATAATACGAAAGGATACAGTCTATACACACACACACACACATGGGGTGTGTCGCTCCTCCCCTCCCACGCCCACCCCGTCCACCTCGCTTCGCATATACGTTGCAAGACAAAACAAAGTTCACATGGGTTTTCAACTTTCCACGCGAAGCGAGGTGGACAGGGTGGGTGAGGGAGGGGGGCCTTAGGCCCCCTTGCACTCCCCCCGTGTGTGTGTGTGTGTGTGTTTGTATGTCATGAAAATATTCCCTGGCCCATATTTATATTATTCTATGCAAAATTCAAAGCATGCGTTACTTTTTTAGGAGTGTACCTTTTACAAGATATATCAAAGTTGTCATCGGCGTGTCTTTTAAAGTAATTTTTTTTACATGTATGCATCACTCCGCTCACACGATTGATTTAATACACCTAAATAAATAAACCCGCTTTATTAAATATATATGAGATGAGAAAATTATGTCCTATTTATGAAACTTGTTTTGATAATAACTTTTTAGGAAACAATAAGCGACGGCTAAAACCTTTTGAACATTACTCAGGACAGTGACCTTGACAACATATGTTAAGGTCAAGGTCATTGGAGCTGCCTCCCCTACAGTAAATAATTACCGAATTGAAAATTATGAAACTTTATTTGTTATGTCTTCTAAACCAATGGTGTCCATCGCTTTATTTTTACGAAGAATTACTCAAAACAATCTCCCCTACACATATTTAAGAAGTAGCAATAAAATCAATAAAGTATGTAATGTTTTATGCAGTGTTATTAAAATTTGAACAGTTCAAAATCACATATCTCAGAAATCAAACGAGAGCGCCACAAAATTTAAGTGGCGTTTTACTTAGGAATATAATTATAATATATGTAAAAATGAAAACAATCCGAGCTGTAATAGTTAAAGTAAATACTTATCAACATTTTCTACATGCATTTTGTAGCAAACTCGAAGCCGTGTAAATTTCTCGTATAAATCTTTCTTGTAACTTCAATTAGTTGCAAGATATTTGCTCAGACATTTATGGACTTTATTATGTGTATATATACATTTTATTTTTATTATATAATTTTATTATATACAAAAATTCTGTAATCAAAATATATGTATGTATGTAATAGAAGTGTAATAAAAATAAAATGTATATATATATATATATATATATACATTTCCTTAAAATATCCTTAAAATGTCGTATTTCTGAATGAATTCTGAGACAATTTTTCCTTTGGCAAAATTTTATCCGACGCTTAGTTTTGAAATTATAAAAGAAAATAAGTAGCGAATTACGGCACGCGTAGGCAGGAGCGGCGCAACTCATTATCCGACGCGGGCGATTATGCCAGGCGCTCGCTGCGATCAGTTGTTATCTACATGCGATGTGTGCGTATGTGTGTATGTGTGTACGTCTCCCTCTCCCTCTCTTCTCCTCTCTCTCCTCTCTTCCCTCCCCTCTCTCCCCTTCTCCCTTTCCCCCACCCCTCTCTCTCCCTCACTCCCTCCCTCTCTCTCTTTCTCCCTCTCTCTCTCCTTCTCCCTCTCCCTCTCCTTTTCCCTCTCCCTCTCTCCTCTCCCTCTCCCTCTCCCCTCCCTCCTTTTCTCCCCTCCCTCTTTTCTCCCCCTCCTCTTCCTCTCTCTCACCTCCCCTTCCTCCCCTCCCCCTAACCCCTTTCTCTTTTCCTCTCCCCCTCACTCTTTCTCCCTCTCCCTCCCTCTTTTTCCTTCTCTCCTTTCCTCTCTCTCTCGTTCCCTCCCTCCTTCCCAACCCCATTATTTTCTAAATTAGCGCATTCACATACAATGCAAATGCTTCGATTAATCGCAAGACATAGCGTCTCGCGGATCTCGCGTCAATCACGGCAGCGCCGCGTGATTGTTGTCGTCGCGTCCCGTCGCATCGGCGTCGACGTCGCCGCAGTCTGGAAAGAATTTTATGAGAATTTCTCTGATTAATATTTATCACATTAAAAATAATAAAATCATAATAAAATATAAAATGTTTGATTAATTTACTAAACTGCATAGTAAAATTAATCAAACATTTTATATTTTATTATTGTGATAGATTATTATTTTTATCATGATAAATATTAATCAAAAACATTTTTATAAAATTTCTTTTATACCATATTGTCTCACGTTTACCACGTCTACCATTAGTTTTAAGATGTTAGCTGTAATCTTTATCTTTCTTCTCAAGGTAAATTCTAACAGAAAATTCTCTCATCTGTGTGCGTGAGTGTATTCGTCAAAGTCGGTATAATTTCTAATAGAAAAAAAATTTGTTTATTATTTGGTGTGTCACGGTGTACATACCAACGTCTCGTTGCGGGTCTATTCCAGTCATATACAATTATCCATCAGAAGAAATTAAACATTTCTACAAGGTAAGAATAAATGAGTGTGAGAGAGAGAGAGAGAGTGTGTGTGTATATACACACGTACACACATACGCACACATCACATGTAGATAACAACGGATCGCAGCGAGCGCCTGGCGTAATCGCCCGCGTCGGATAATGAGTTGCGCCGCTCCTGTCTACGCGTGCCGTAATTCGCTACCTATTTTCTTTTCTAATTTGAAAACTAATCTTCGGATAAAATTTTGCCAAAGGAAAAATTGTCTCAGAATTCATTCAGAAATACGACATTTCAAGGATAAACGGTTATTTTGAATCACCCTCTATATATATTAAAAATGTTGTGTGTGTGTGTGTGTGTGTATGTGTGTGTGCTGTACATGATGAAACTAATATGAGCAAATATATTATATGTGCAAATATATATATTTTATATGCGCGCTTGCACATCCCACAGATGTTATACACAAACTCATACATATCTGTATCCATACACATATATGCACGTGCACACATTTACTAGGTAGATTTAAAAGTTTCTCGTAATTTAATAAATGTTTAAAGACAAAAAATTGCGTGCATAATATTTAGTTTTAAGATGTTAGCTGTAATCTTTATCTTTCTTCAGAGCACATTTTGTTGTGTATTGTGCAATTTTAGGTGAACGCAAGTTGTTTCTTACATTTTTTTTAGTTCGTCACATTTAAAAATTGTTAGCTACAGAATAACGTGCAAAGACTAAATTTTATGTTTTACTACAAAAATTTTTTTTAAAGATATTAAATGTTTGAGAAAGCATATAATGATACGACAATAAAAATATTGCAGGCATAAACATTTTGATGACGGTTGAGGAAAATCTGTTTAAACGCATTGAAAGAACGATCGATTATTATTTATGTCTTATAGTACATTCTGAACTTTTTTAAACCTACCTTTTATATGTATAGTACACGTACATACATACATACATACATACACTAGCGTTCAAAAGTTTTATCACATTTTATGTTTTTATTAATTTCACTTTTTGCATGCGAAATGCAAAGTTATGAATTTCTTCTTAATTTCTATCACGAAAATCCTAGTCTAACAATAAGTAAAGTGAAATTATCGCAAAAACATTTTTTTAAAAATCTTGTTTTAATGCGATGATAGCAGTGCATTTTTCAAAGTATATATTTTTTTTGGTGTAATTTTCATGAATTTACACCAAGTGAGTACAATTTTCACATTCTGCATTTGCGACTTAACCAACGACTTTAATTTAACTCGGTGCTTGATTTCTACGAAAATATTATTACATATATACATAATATCTTTTCATCGCCCATATGTATTTAAATGTTTAGAAGTATCTAACAAATAAACGGTTTTATTTTCGACTAATATAACATCATACTTGCTTGTTTCAGTTTGTTTATATTTTTGCGATAATTTCGCAAACTTATTGTATTAGCTTCGTAGTAAAAAGTAATAAAACATTTATAACTTTGTATTTTGTGTATAAAAAAATAGAATTTTTTAATTATGTAGTATAAATGTAAGATGGAATTAAGCGGTAGTGTATTATACATACATATATGTATAAATATATATTTTATATTTACAAAATTAGATAATAAGCAGAGTAGCTTAGTGGATGTCTGATTACTACGCTGTATATTGCTGGTTCGACTCTTATTATTTACAAAATTAGAGCATTTGGTTTTTGAATATAAAGAAAGGTTTCTCTGATATTTTTATAATTAAATTTCTATTTGTTTTCATTGTAACAGTTTTGTGTGGTTACAGTTAAAATATAATTAGTTCTAGCCATACATTTATCTATTAAACACTTTTTTTATATATTTATTTTTAATTATAATAAATTGAAAAAAGATATTAATGATTCAAGATTTTTAAATATAACATTAAGGAGAAATACAAAGTAATGATAAAACCGATACACACACGCACGCACGCCTTACACAAAAAGAGATATGCATGTATATGTGTAAGTATATATACAATAATATATGTATATACTATATACATATGTGTATATATATATATATATATATATATATATATATATATATATATATATATATATATATACAGGTTGTCTCATAACTAACGAGCCAACGTTCGTGAACGGATACAGTATAGTGAACTGAACAAAAAAGAATTAGGTTATTTTGCGATTTTCGCAATAATTATTAAAATATTAATTAAAAACACTTAGCAAACAATATTATACATATCTACAAGATGTCCGGTAATAATCGCGCCATTCTCTAGGACAGATAGAGCAGGTCAAATTGAACATAAAAGTCTTGTATCATTTTGCGATTAGCACAATAATTATTGAACTATTAATTAAAAACGCTAATGGTATGCTGAGCGCTATATGCGGTGCGCTCATACGCTGAGCGTTTTTAATTATTATTTTAATAATTATTGCGAAAATCGGAAAATGACTTAATACTTTTTTGTTTAGTTCACTGCACTCTACCCACTCACAAGCGTTGGCTCATTAGTTATGAGACACCCTATATATATATACAGGGTGGACCATTTTAATCCATCCAGTCGAATATCTCGAAAACCAAGCCCGGGAGAGAAAAATGTTTTAGATAAAAGTTGTATGGTTTCGAGGGGGCCATAAGATGGTACCATTGGTTTGACCTTGAAAAGTCATTTGAAGGTCACTTCAAATTTTTTAAATGGAACACCCTATATATTTTTGTAGCTCATCTCGAGAGCTTTTTAAAACACTTATGACAAAGTATTTTTCATTAAATATTTTTTGAGTTATAAGGCTTGAAAGTTGCAGTATTTTGACATAAAATACAAGATATTTCATAAAATATTCATTTTTTGATTATCTTATTCTAATACTTTTATGCACAGAATAACGAGTCGAATCAATTGGTATAATTAAAACACATAATTATAACACATAGTTAGAGTAAAAATCTGAATTTGCAACTAACACATTTTTACTTTAACATAATTATGTGTTTTCTTTACACCATTTGATTCGTCTCATTATTCTGTGCATAAAAGTTTTAGAGTAAGATAATAAAAAAATGAATATTTTAGGAGATATCTTGTATTTTATGTCAAAATACTGCAACTTTCAAGCCTTATAACTCAAAAAATACTTAATGAAAAATACTTTGTCATAAGTGTTTTGGAAAGCTCTCGAGATGAGCTACAAAAATATATAAGGTGTTCCATTTAAAAAACTTGAAGTGACCTTCACGTGACCTTCAAATGACTTTTCAAGGTCAAACCAATGGTACCATCTTATGGCCCCCTCGAAACCATACAACTTTTGTCTGAAACATTTTTCTCTCCCGGGCTTGGTTTTCGAGGTATTCGACTGGATGGATTAAAATGGTCCACCCTGTATATATATATCTATATATATACAGGGTGGCCCACGTAAAGTGTTACAAGGCAATATTTCAGAAAATATTTGTCGGATCGAAAAATTGTTCATGACAAAGTTTCATGTATTCAAGGGGTCTTTCTAACTACATAAACTCCAAGTTGCTCCCACCCCTTTTTTAAAGCGGGGAAGGGATAACTTTATAATTTCAAATGATACCTTCTATAAATGGTTACATATTTGGATCCTGCAGAAAACACAAGCAACTTTTATCTGAAACATTTTTCTGAAAAATGCTTTTATCAAAAATTATGAACGTTTAAACTTTAAAATAGAGGGTACTCAAATTAATGAATAAAATCATAAATTAAATGAAAGACTTCTTGATAGTTTTCCATTTTTTTGGAATTTATTTAATGTTCAAATTGTCCATTCTTCGTTTTAAGCTTTTTTTCGTAAATTTCGTCGTCTTTATGATGAATGTGTAGTTTATTATGTTTATTCTTTTCGACTACAATCAAGGTCGTTTTTGTTTGTTAGAAGATTTAGAGTACGTACTTCATAGGTAAAACGAAAATATTATTTTGTGTACAGTCAGTTTCATGTTAACTTTCATGCTATGAATTTTGAAAAACATGACTCGATTTGACGTAGAAGTTGATATGTTGCTAATTCTGGGAGAATGTCAGAAAAATGTCCGGCGTGCAGCTCAACTATTTTTTGAACGTTATGGTTTTCAAAAATCACATATGGCATTTGTTCGTCTAGAAAAGCGTTTACGTGTACACGGTAAATTGAGTGGAATTAAAAGACAAACAGAAAACCAGTAGTTAATTATGATAATAGTGTCAACATTTGTGCGTCAATTGAAGTTAATCTATGTAAGTTAATAAACGTGAATTAGCAAACACATTTGGAATTACACGATCTTCGATATAGCGGATTCTGAAAAAACACAAATTTTATCCGTATCATTTAGTTTTGACTCAAGATCTTTCAGAAGCTGATTACGAATCGTTTAATGTTTTGTGAGTGGATGCGTAATGCCATGGCAAATTTTATTTTTGCAAAATATTCTTTTTTCTGATGAAGTGCACTTTACCAATTCTGGGCATTGTAATAGACATAATATGCATTATTGGTCAAATGAAAATCATCATTGGATGCGTACGGTTTCTTTCCAGTATCGTTGGACACTAAATGTTTGGTGTGGAATAATTGGTAACTTTATAATTAGACTATATTTTTTTGATGGTACTGTTAATACCGAAACTTGTGATCTATTGAGCAATCATCTTCCTCTACTTTTGGAAGAATTACCACTTAATGTGAGAAGAGAAATGTGGTTTCAACAAGATGGTGCACCTCTTCATTTCTCCAGATCTACACGTACTCTTTTAAATTAAATATTTAGTGATAGATGGATAGGTCGAGCAGGTTCTGTTCAATGGGTTTCTCGTTCACTTGATCTTACACCTTTGGACTATTTTTTATGGAGATATGTCAAAGAAAAAATTATGTCTCAACCACCTACGACAATACAAAACTTAAAACAAAGAATACGTGATGCTTGCGCTAACGTAACCCCAGATATGTTGTTTAGAGTTAGACAAAATTTTGTAGAAAGAATTAATAAATGCATAGATGAGAATGGACAACAGTTTAAATATTTAATAAATTTAAAAAAAATGAAAAACTATGAAGTCTTTCATTTAATTTATGATTTTATTCATTAATTTGAGTACCCTCTATTTTAAAGTTTAAACGTTCATAACTTTTAATAAAAGCATTTTTCAGAAAAATGTTTCAGATAAAAGTTGCTTGTGTTTTCCTGTCCAGGATCCAAATATGTAACCATTTATAGAGGGTATCATTTGAAATTATAGTTATCCCCCGCTCCCCTTAAAAGAGGGGCGGGAGCAACTTAGTGTTTATATAGTTAGAAAGACCCCTTGAATACATGAAACTTTGTCATGAACAATTTTTCGATCTGACAAATATTTTCTGAGATATTGCCTTGTAACACTTTACGTGGGCCACGCTGTATATATATATATATATATATATATATATATATATATATATACATATACAGGGTGTCCTAGACCTACCGAATCACCTGTTAATGATGGATTCCTGAGGTCATTTGGAGACGAAAATCCTAATACCAAAATATCGAAGCTACAAGAGTTTTCAAATGGTAAGAGTTTAAAGTTGACCAATTAGCATGACAAAACTTCGCGCGCTCAGACACGTCGCATATTAAAAGTGCCACCGTACTAAATTTAATTATCAACATTGAAATATTGATAAATTATGTATTTAATTTATTGTTAAGTATTGTTATGTAGTAATTTATTGTTATTAAAATAATTTTATAAATTTATCTCCTTCATGTGCGGTTAATAAATTTCGGTATTAGAATATCTCTGCAATGACAGAAAATCCTCGTAACCACCCAATTAAATTCAATCTCGATGTTGTGCGCGGAATTACGAAGATTTTCTGTCATTGCGGAGATATTCTAATGAAATTTATTAACCGCACATGAAGGGGATAAATTTATAAAATTATTTTAATAACAATAAATTACTACACAACAATAATTTAACAATAAATTAAATACATAATTTATCAATATTTCAATGTCGATAATTAAATTTAGTGCGGTGGCAGTTTTAATATGCGACGTGCCTGAGCGCGCGAAGTTTTGTCATGCTAATTGGTCAACTTTAAACTCTTACCATTTGAAAACTATTGTAGCCTCGACATTTTGGTATTAGGATTTTCGTCTCCAAATGACCTCAGGAATCCATCATTAACAGGTGATTTGGTAGGTCTGGGACACCCTGTATATATATATGTATTTATAATGCCCGGAAAGTGAAAGACTTGGGCTTGATTCCCGAATTCAATCATTTCGCATCTCACGTATTACTCCAAATAATAAACAGCGGTGTGAGTAGTGGGGGGAGGTGAAATAAGCCTAAATACACTTATTATTATATATATCAATTATTTATCTGCAGCAGCAGACATACTGAGGTTTATCCGTGTAAGACACTTATACATCTTCCAATCCAACTAATAATCCTGAAAAAAATTAATGTTAGCGAACTAAAAAAATATATAAAGTGCGAGTGATTCAATCAGGAATCGAATTCAAGTCTTTCGCTTTCCGGGCAACTGCTCTTACCACTGAGTTATTCAGATCTCACGCCTTATGCCACTTTTAATACAATAATATAGCATATGATTCCATAACAATGTTAAAAATCTTTCTCTGTACAGACTTTTTTTAAAGAGTCGCGATTAGAAGATTTCAACAATTTCCGAAATTATAAATTAATGAAATGAAAAATCTTCTGGGTACTACAGATCTAGGGGTCATCATATATAGGGTTATAAAGTTATTAACAAAAAGATTCGTGCTGAAGAGATTCTAAACAATATAACAATAACTAATAATAATAATAACAGAATCAATTTGTGTAAAGAAAACACATAGTTGTCTTAATAAAAAAATTAATTTGCAAAGAGTAGTTATATGTATACTGTAATTTTCCATGCAAAGTTCACCTTACATTACCCGATGTTTTCGGTGGAAAATGAAATCTATAATTACACAATTTTATATAGATTTTTTTAACTTTCCACGTAAGACAAAGATTACTTTTTATTTAGTCTTAAAAACTATACTTTTTGCAGAAAGTTACAAACTCATGTAGAATATTTCTAATTGTTCTATATAAAGTTTGTGTTTTTTCTAACTCTTTGTGTGTACGTGCGTGCGCGTGTATAATATGGGTAGTACAATAAATTCTGCTTACATAATATATATAAAAGGTTTTTATTTTTTATATGATAAAAACGTCTTTTTGTGCTTTCTCTGTTTTTTGAGAAAAGATAAAAACCACGGACTTGAAGGACGGAGCAAAATGGTAAGGGGAGTGAAGCTCTTGTGGGGAGGGATTGCCATCTTGATTGGCGACGTTAGTGCTGTCATCTTTTGGTATTCAATTATATTTTTTAGCTAATTTGAGATAATAGTTGATAAAAATGAGAAATAATATATATGTTTTATAAATTATTTATTTAGCTTTAAATAAAACTGTTGGACATATTGAACATGAAATTAACACCTATATTAACATATCTATATTAAAATTAACATACAAATAATATATAATAACATTAAAATTAACAATATACAAATAATATATAATAACATTAAAATGAGCAACATACAAATAATATGTAATAAATATAATAACATATATAAAAAATAATAACGTATGTATAAAAATTATTGTCCTTTAAATAAAATTATTATAAAAATGTCTACAACTTAAATCAGATGAATGTGTTATATTTTTTGCAATATAAAAAAAATCGTGTTTTAACATATTATTATTTATACATATTTTAAAATTATACTTTTTACTAATTGTATTCTATGACAATTTAACATTGATTGATCATTCGAGTGTGTTATTAATTCAATAAATATATTGTCCACATGTAAATAGGACAACACAGTACCTGTAATATAGTTAATGTTATATTTGTTTGAAGCAATATTATTTTCTTTTGTATAAAATCTTATAACTTTTTCAGTTTCTTTACAAATTTTGATTTTATAATCCACAGCGTGTTAAAAGAAAAGTTCCGAAATTACAATGTTCTTGGGAAGGGCCCTATGAGGTGGTCAAGAGACTTGTTAGTGAAGTAGTTTATTGTATCCAAAAATGAAGAGAAAATCTCCACCAATGGAAGAGCCACAATAGATAAAGTAAAAATTATGAAGCTTTGTATTATAACACAGTAGGCATCAAGAGCTGACAATTGTTATGTATGGAAAAAGAAGGATAATAAAAATAAGTAATTAAAGTTGAAAATAAAATAATAAGAATTAAAAATTAAAATTAATAAAAATAGAAAGTATATTCGTGTTCCATAGATATAGGCTAACAATATTGAAATTAAAAAACATATATATATACAATATATATAAAATGATACGAATAATAAAAATTAAAAACAATTATAACTTAAACATTAAAATATGTGACGTGGTTACAAATATATGTTCAACACTATGTATGTGCGGACGTTTCGACTCCTTTTTTGAGTCGTCCTCAGCGCAAATTTGATATGAATATAAATAAAAGATGTGAATCTCTGAAAATCTTCGCAATATCATTATAAAGTTGAGGTCGAATCTTAACATTGAATTCTCGATGTATAATCAATCTTGGAATCTTTCGGAGAGCATTAGTGAGCGACAATATTTTATTACAAACAATGATGAATTCATGTTTCCTTTAGAGCAAAAATGGACCAAATGTAACTTACGAGTTAAGAGGTTCGAAGCTGAGATTGGATCAAGTGATTGTCTGTAAAAGTCACGTGAGCAATGTAAGCTTCAATCAAGGCATTCCACATACGAGTTAAAATCTCAATGTCAAAGAATTAAAAATTACGAAAAAAAACTCAAACATTGTAAAATCAAAAGAATTGATAAATTGTAATTTGAAATTAAAAAATCTTTTCTTGTTGTGAAGGTTAAACTTAAATCATTATGGTATGAGTAAAAAGTGATGTCAAATCAGTAAATTGTCATGTGGAAAATTAAAGTATGTGTAGAAGTCTTGATATAAAAATAGATTATAATAGTTTAATAAGTCATAGTTTGATATGTATAAAAAGATTTTTTAATTTTGTTTAAACTCGTATGTAAAGTAGATTATTGCGATTAATGCTTCTGTAGTCAGTGTATATGTATAAGGCGGTCAATTCACCGAATGCAATAACTTACAATGCTTTGTGGGACATCCTTACACCAATGTATGCCGCTAACAGAGCTCCTCGAAAAAACTTTTTTAACATTAACTGCTGTCCACTAAGGCAAGATCACAAGTGACTGAAATAACTGTTTCAATGTATTTGTTTCCATGCATGACACTCAAATCATCGGAAGCTTGTTTATTACTTCATTATATATATTTGGTGAATATTCCGTGTCTTTTTATAAATTTAGGCCGGTTTTTTGTCGTTTAATATGTAACATTTCAGAAATTAATCTTTTGTTATAGTATGCTTCCCTACCTAATATTCTGACTTCATCCCATTTAAACTCATGATTTTCATTTAATCTGTGTTCTGTGATAACTGACTTGTTCGCTGTATTTTATTTATATATTTCTTGTGTTCGTTCACTCTAGTATTTAATTTCCTACTAGTTTGTCCGACGTAGGATGCGTCACAGTCCTTACAGTCACTTCTACACATACTTTTATTTTTAATTTTTATTATTCGTATCATTTTATATATATATGTTTTTTAATTTCAATATTGTTAGCCTATATCTATGGAACACGAATATACTTTCTATTTTTATTAATTGTAATTTTTAATTCTTATTATTTTATTTTCAACTTTAATTACTTATTTTTATTATCCTTCTTTTCCCCATACATAACAATTGTCATTCAGTTCTTGATGCCTATCTTTTTCCCAATTATTTTTTGAATTTATGTAGAGCTAGATTAATACACGATTTTATAACACAGTATTTTATTATGCGGACATACTTAATAATGATTTATTGTTTGCAGTCGATGTTGCTGTTAGGAAACAAAGTGGTTTGTAAGGAAACAATTATCACAAGTATTGAAGAAAGCATTGCAGGTAAAATATTATTATAAATTTTAAACAAATATATAAATTTAATATAACTGTTATTTGTATTTTGTTCATATACAGGGTGGGCCATTTTAATCTATGTACTGTAATATCTCAAAATCCATAAATTTAAGACAAAAATGTTTCAGACAAAGATTGTATGGTTTCGAAGGGGACATAAGAGGGAACCATAGGTTTGATCTTGAAGAGTTATTTGAAGGTCACATGAACGTCATGTTTAATTTTTCAATGGAACACTCTATATATTATTATATATTCTTGTAGCTTATCTCAAGAGCTTTCCGAAACACTATAATATGTTTTTACATTAAATATTTTTCGAGTTATAAGGCTTCAAAGTTGCAATATTTTGACAAAAAATACAAGATATCTCGTAAAATATTTATTTTTCGCTTATCTTACCCTAATACTTTTATTCATTATTCAGAATAATGAGACAAATTAATTGGCATAATTAAAACACATAATTATGTTAAAGTAAAAATGTGTAACTGCTAATTGTAAATTCAGATTTTTTCTTAAAGATAACTATGTGTTTTCTTTACACCAATTGATTCGTCTCATTAGTCTGTCGATAAAAATATTACGGTAAGATAATCGAAAAATAAATATTTTACGAGATATCTTGTATTTTATATCAAAATATTATAACTTTGAAGCCTTATAACTCGAAAAGTACGCAATGGAAAAACATTTAATTATAGTGTTTTGGAAAGCTCTCAAGATAAGCTACAAGAATATGCAAAAATATATAGGGTGTTCCATTTAAGAAATTCAAAATGACCTTCACGTGACCTTAAAGTGACTCTTCAAGGTCAAACTACTGACACCATCTTATGACCCCCTTAGAACCGAACAACTTTTGTCTAAAACATTTCTTTTTATCTTGCTTTATTTTTTAGATATTTAGGTGTCTCAATATAAATGCTCTACCCTGTATATAATATCTGGCAGCTAACTTATTTGCACAAATTAGAATTTTTGTTTTTTTTATGTTTTGAAAGTAATTTTAATAGATTAATTAAATTTTTGAGATTATATGACATAAATATGTTGTTACGTATAATTGAAAATTATTCAAATGTCTGATATGAATGACATTATTTTTGACGTGTGAATGTGTGACGTATTTGAAATTATTTAAATAATTATCTTATAAATTTTAAAATTTTATATATAAAATACCATATGGTTAACATTTCAATAATAATGTTTGTGAACCCTCTTTAGTAATATAAAAAGACAAAGTCAAACAGAAAATTGACGTAGTAGAGAAACATCTTTTGAAAAATCAAGAAATTAGAGTTCAAATAATCCATTACAATATTTTTCCAAAAATTTGCAGTAACAGGTGATAGTCAATTGTACTTATAATTATATGTGATAGAGAAATTTTTTGTTTCTTTATAAATTAAGTTTGAACTTTTGTTTTTTTATAACAAAAATCATTTTTGAAATCAATCTTTTGTGTAACGTGGTTCTTTCTTTAAAATTTATATGTATTCTAATTAAATTCATATTTTTCGTCTATTTTATGATGGATAATTACTGATCTAGAATACAATTCTAAAACTGTGATTTGCAATGTTCTAAAATTCAAGTTTTTAATTGTTTGAAGATGATAAAAGTATGATAAAAATCTAAAAATTTGTAAGAATAAATGCAGAAAATTAAAGCAAATTATATAAAAAGCAAACACGTTAATAAGTTGTAAGTGAAGATCTTACCGTCTATAATATTAAATTTTACAACATTGCGATTGTTGAGCAATAATAAAACGCAAATTCAAAACACAACGTCAAAAGATTAAGTAAAATATTATAAAGTATAGTAGAAAAATAGCAAGAATTAAGAAATTTTTTGTTTCTTTATAAATTAAGTTTGAACTTTTGTTTTTTTATAACAAAAATCATTTTTGAAATCAATTTTTTTGTGTAACGTGGTTCTTTCTCTAAAATTTATATGTATTCTAATTAAATTCATATTTTTCGTCTATTTTGTGATGGATAATTACTGATCTAGAGTACAATTCTAAAACTGTGATTTGCAATGTTCTAAAATTCAAGTTTTTAATTGTTTGAAGCTTTGTTCAACATATATAAACTGTCAAGTTCAAGTCAGTACCAGTATATACCAGTCTAAGATTGCTATTTAGTAATTATTATCGGTTATTTAAACTTTATTTATATATATATATGTATATATATGTATATATTTAGAATTATCATTGAGCATTTCCTTCGTATTATTAATAACTGTCTGTTTGTCGAACATTATTGTAATGTTTTTGTTGTATTCATGTGTGTAAATGTAATCTCTGTATTGTTTTTAATAACTGTTTTTGTGTAAGTGCATGTATAATTTCCTTTTATATTATTATGTGTGAGTGTGTGTGTGTGTGCGTGTGTGTGTACTGGTTTTATAATTATTTTCTTATAGGATCTTGTGAGATGTAGCCCTAACTTAGCATCCAGCTACAGATTTCTCCGAACTGGCAGTGTGACTGCTGCATAGTCGCGATTAACTAACTTTGCAAGATTCACCGGCCTTACTGTTAGACGCCGGACTATTCACTTTTTCTGAAATTCTATTTATTACTGTGTAAAATGGCATTAGGCAAGAGATCTAATATTGGGTAGCTTAGATAGTAAGAGTAGTTGCCCGAAAAGCAAAAAGTTTCGAGTTCGATTCCTGATTCAGCAACTCGTGTCTCGAGAATATTTTTGGATGGGAGTCTATTGACCACGTCGCCAATTGGCCAGTTTAAAATGAGGCTCTCTGATTGGTTAATCGTTGCTGATGACCTTAGGCATCGGTCGATATAAGTGGCTGTAGCCAATCGTGACGTGGTCAAACGGGACGCTCCCATATTTTTCAAGTCAGCAAGAATGTTAATTAACAATCATTTTTCGGACTGAAAGATGTTGAAAGTACGCAGAGTACGACAGCCGCTGCATAGATGGGTGATTGTTACAGCGTGTCTGAACCGGTGCCACTTTTTATTACATACACTCCTTTCATTGGAAAATGTGTGTTAACTAACTGTGCTCCTCTCTTAATCACACATAATTACCACACAAAAACAAGTAGAAATCTCATTATGTAAACCTTCCCATAAATATGAAAAAAACAAATACCTAATTTTCTATATATCAAAATAAATATTTCTAATATTGTAAAGTTCTTGTTATGAAACACGTCGTTTCGTTGTTTTCATCATATTGCCAGTCAGATACAGAAATACAATAACAGAAATATATAAAATATACCGGTACGATAGAACTGAAATGATAACGAGAACAAATCTATATTTATCGTGTGTATATGTGTTGCGTCTGTATGTTTAGGACGCGATAATGATTTTGCACGTTCATTGCTTTATTTCTTCTATTTTTCTTTTCTAAATTAATCTTTCTTTGATACTGTTACATGAAATGATATACACATCATAATATAATGCATTTCTCTTTTAAATTACAACATTTTGTATTTTTTCAGAAAATCCTGATAAATCAGAATTGCAAACATTTTGCAATTCGCATTTCACGGGAAAAACGCGCAAACTAATGACCGCGTCCTAATGCAATAGGAAATCTTACCAAAGGGCTGGCCAATATAATTCCTATCCTGCTGAGTACCGCTGGGAGCCGCTGCAACATCACAGACACCAAACAAAGAGACTTACTCACCAATATTTCCACCAACCAAATTCTTACTAATTGTGTTTATAACAGAAACGTACAGACAGAAAGAGAAAGAGAAAGAAAGAGAGAAAGGGAGAGAGAAAGAAAGAAAAGAGAGAGAGAGAGAGAGAGAGAGAGAGAGAGAGAGAGAGAGAGAGAGAGTGAGTGAGAAAGAGACAGAGAGAAAAAAAGACAAAAGAAAATAAGAAACAGTCCGATTAATATTCTTTTTATTATTATTATTTAATTATATGTTGATTTTTATTTTTATTAAATTTTCTGAGCGATAACGAAATGTTTCCTAATGTGATATTTAAGTTGTTAGATACTTAAACAATGGAACTGTTATTTTTTTATTTGAAGTCTTCTTGACCGAATATAGTGTTTAAATATTAATCACGTCATATATCAATTCACATCGTATTGCCATTTATTTAATAAATGTAGTACGTTTTGTACATATAAATTGAACATAAACTCCTCACAACAATTAGAGGAACACCTAATATTTTTTGAACAATAGGTAAAATTCAATCAACTGCAACTTCGTTAAAAATGGACGAAATTTAAATTTAAGAAAAACATTTTAAATGTTGAAATCTCTGCTTTTGAAAGCTTACCGTTATTTTCATGTTTCTGTAACTTTGATAATTTTTACACGCAGAAAACTACGAGCTCAAAAGCGAAATTTTTTTCTCACTTTGTCAGCCTGTCACGTTTTTAAAGAAATTCTGTGACAGTTCTACCGTAAAAGCTTGAAGTTTTCCCTACAAAATCATCTTACTGTGCAACATGCGTTTGTGTGATGGTCGGTAGACTTCTACATTTTCGCTGATAATTTTCAAATTTTTACAAATTTTTAAATTTCGGTGGAGAAAAAAGTTTTTAAATGTTTATTTTTTTCTTGCTGACACTTACAATTAGTAAAAGTCAATGTAGTATCGATGTACTAGAAACCAATTTTTTGACATTAATTGATTTTATTTTCTATATTTTCTAACTGAAATTAAGTAATTTTATAAGTTCTTGCACATTTTGCTCGATAAAAACATAGTGGCCACCATGAAAAATTCTCATAGATATTCGGCGATTTTTTGTTAAATTCAATATACTTAAAAGTATAAAAAAGTGTAAAGAATTTTTATTGTTGCTTCATGCAATTATTTTCTGGGTTAAAAGGAAATATGGAAGAATAGATAATGTTTACGTTATTTTTATCCATTAATAGCATATTTAAATGTTTATTTAAAAAATCTGACTATTATTCTATTTAATAGATCAAAGTTTCAGCTTTAAGAATCTTTTTGCTCATTGCGGTATAATGATTTTTAACAGAGTTATGACCAATCAAAGTCAAGGTGCTCACTTTTCATTTAATCGAAGGTAACTCAGTAAGAAACAATCGTAGACAAATTTTTAAAAACGATTTTGTAGGGAAAACTTCAAGTTTTCATGGTAGAAAGGTTAGAGTGTCGCAGAATTTTTTTAGAGACGTGACAGGCCGACAAAGTAAGAAAAAAAATTCGCATTTGGTCCAGCTCGTAGTTTTGTGCATGTAAAAATTGTCAAACTCACAAAAACATAAAAATAACAGTAAGCTTTCAAAAGTAGAGATTTCAGCATTTAAAACGCTTTTTTTAAATTTGAATTTCGTTCATTTTTAACGAAGTTACAGTTGATTGAATTTTGCCTATTTTACAAGAAAATTTAGGTGTTCCTCTAATTGTTGTGCGAAGTTTATTTTAAATTTTCATAAAATAATTTGTTTTAATATAAGAAGCGCGTATAATTTAATTATGAGATATAAATATTTTAGACACCTACATAAAGAAAATATATTCTGTTACAATATTTAAATATAAAAAAAATCATAAAAACAAACGAGAAATTAATAAAGCTAATGACATAAAAGAGAAATTGTGAGTAAAACTATTAAAATAAAAAAATTGAACGTGAAAGTGAGAATAATTGGAAGTGAAAAATAAGAAAAATTTAAGAATTGATAGAAACAAAAAAAGTGGAATCAAATGATAGAAGCATGCATATCGCAACTTTTTCAAAAATAATAAATACTGTCGAAGAAAAACCGCGCTTTTATGGCAATAATACTCAAATTTGCTGTATGTTAGATTATATAGATCAGCGAAGTAAAGAGTATTAAAATGTATGTTTTATGTAGGTGGTTTTTTATGTACTTTTGGGCGCTGAATACGAATCTGGCCGTAAAAATGAAGAGAAAGAATAATACTATATGAGGCTATCAGTTAAAATATAAGCAAAAAATTTGCTTTTTCTGTAATTCTTTCATAAATATAACTAAAATCGTCATTTTTTTACCTTATTTATTTCAAAAACTTGACATGATAGACAATTTCTACGGCCAAATTTGTATTTAGTGCATAAAATTATGTAGAAACCACCCTTAATTCTAATAAAACAATTTTTAATACCTTCACTTTTGTGGCTTGTGTATTCTTATACCTAAGTATACTTCCAAAAATTCATAACTTCTAAGTGGTACATCTTAGTGAGAAAAATTACACATTGGCAAATAAAAACCAATTTTGAAGAGCAAGGATAAGACTATATGAAGGTATCTGTTAAAATATAAGAAAAAAATTGCTTCCTTTGTAATACTTCATGTATTGTATACAGGGTATCCGGTAATTACTGCCCCACGTCTCTAGGGCAGATAGAGCAGGTCAAACTGAACATAAAAGTCCTCTACCATTTTGTGCTTTGCGCAATAATTATTAAACTATTAATTAAAAAACGCTTAACGAACGATATTATATACAGGGTGTAATTATTAAAATATTAATTAAAAACGCTCAGCATATGCTGAGCGCTATATACGACGCGTGCTCATACACTGAGCGTTTTTAATTAATATTTTAATAATTATTGCGCAAATCGCAAAATGGTAGAGGACTTTTATGTTCAGTTTGACTTGCTCTATCTGTCCTAGAGAGGTGGGGCAGTAATTACCGGACACCCTGTATAGTTAAAATCGTTAATTTTGGACTATTTGACTCCATTTATCTTAAAAATCTGATGTGGTAAGCAATTTTTTTGACCAAATTCGTATTTAGCGTAAAATTAGGAAACCTATAATTCTTTAACATCTTTTATTTCAGACCTATCTTATCTGTCTATTTAAGATACGAACGAGGTGTTTTCTTTTTCCTGCGTTTTTTTTTTTTTTTTTTAAACGTTAATACCTTCATGTGATAACTTCAAAATTGGTGTGTTATATAATGAATATTGCTAAACATACATCGAACATCAATCATCAGGTGGTTTCAAAAATTGATCAATTATTGCTGATAAAAATACGGCACAATTTGTGCACAATTCTTATTCAGTTTTATGATTTACGAATAACATTAGCTGAAATTTGATAGAAAATAACACTCACACTCTCTAGAAAAAAAATTTGAATTGAAAAATATAGAAATCTCGAGAAATGCATATATTAGAAAAGATCATACTGTGTTTGTGCAAAGTCACACCAACAAGTTCATATGTGCAGATGTAAACGCGATAAAAAAAAGAGGAATATGCCAATAAGTATTAAACATTCTGTATAAAAAATTCATTCCTAAAAAATTTAACAGAATTAAAAAAAACATTATAATTTAAACAACTATTTTTATTCATATTTTTCTTTTTCATATTGCGCCACTATAGTGGTTCTCTTTTTTATATTATGTATATTGAATGCTACTGGATCTGGAATTTGTTTTTAAAAATTTTTTTGTAAGATAATAATATTATCATATATTTTTATGTATCTGTCTATATTTATAAAAAAAATATATATTATTGAAAATCTGAGATAGAGGTAAATTACATAGAGAGTATAAAACAACAGAAAAACGATAATGCTGATATTAATTAGATGCGTTTCACAATAGAGCTGTTGATTCAGCTCTGCGTCCGGTTTAACCGCAGCAATAGGGTTAATACGATCGTCATTGCATTTTGATTGTAGAAATAACATTTTGGAATCTCCATAGTTTTTCATCGCGTCCACATTACCAGAATTTTTGATTGCAAGTCAATATGAGACCAGTCATATGATAAATGAGATTTCTAATTTTTTATATACACGTATGTTTACCTGATTACCATGTTTATGCTTGTTCCATTTGATATATAAAACTCGTTTTCTTGTCAATCTTCTTACGAAATGTTCTTATTTGATGAAATTAAAAACATGTTCGCGAAGTGATTTTTTTTAAGTAAGTTAAACTTGATGTAAGACTTCATAGAACAAAGTTTCAATGTGCTTCTATTAAAAAAGTGTGTCGGAGATCTTATTAGTATACTACACAAGATACTATCAATACGATATTTATCATTGTATGACAAGATCGTAACTTAGAGAGATCACTTAGAGTGTAGAATATTGTTTTAAATTTGTTCATTTGTGCGAACGCGGGAAATCTGTGTTTGTGGTCTCAACAATGACAATTAATAATCCTATTATCCATATAAATTAGTAGGATAATTAATAATTTCTCCACAAAATTTCTCCGTATTATCTAATTACTTGTCATGCATGAAATTATCAGAACTGATTTAAAACATTTTGATATACAATATTTTATATTTACAAACTATATCCATACCACAGTCGTATTTATGTTAGGCAATTAATCGTGAAATTAAAAGCATGAAAATTTCAGTACAAATTGTTTAATTTTAATTAAACGGTTTCTTCAAACTCATTCTCCAAATATTAAATTAATTATTAAAAAAATGATTTATTTATTATATATATATATATATATATATATATATATATATATATATATATATACAGGGTGTCCCCGAATTGGCGGATCAACTCTCGTGGGTAGATAGAGCGTGTTAAACTAAAAACAAAAGTCATATCATTTTGCTAAATTCGCAATAATTAATGAGATATAAATTAATAAAGATCGGCCAATACGTGCCAGGATAAGCGCGCGGCGCGAAGAAGCCTACTACTTGTTACTTGATATTAGGCGCGCGGCGAGACAGTAGGCGGAGCGCTCTACAAAGACGTACAAAGGACGTACAAAGGGCGTACTGAAAGAGACACGTACAGTGCGCGCTGCGGTTATGTTTTGCCTCGCGCCTAGTATCAAGTAACAACTGGAAGGTTTCTTCGCGCCGCGCGCGTATACTGGCACAAATTGGCCGATCTTTATTAATTTATATCTCATTAATTATTGCAAATTTAGCAAAATGATATAAGACTTTTCTTTTCAGTTTAACACGCTCTATCTACCCACAAGAGTTGATCCGCTAATTCGAGGACACCCTGTATATATATACCGGGTGTCCCGGAACACCTTTAACAACGCTCGTGAGCAGGTAGGGCACAGTAAACTGAGCAAAAAAGTCTTATATCATTTTGCGATTTTCGCAATAATTATTAAAATATTAATTAAAAACGCTTAACAAACAATATTATACATATCTACAAGATGTCCGGTAATAATCGCCTCTAGGGCAAATAGAGCAGGTCAAACTAAACATAAAAGTCCTGTATCATTTTGCAATTAGCGCAATAATTATTGAACTATTAATTAAAAACGCTCATGGTATACTGAGCGTTTTTAATTAATAGTTCAATAATTATTGCGCTAATTGCAAAATGATACAGGACTTTTATGTTTAGTTTGACCTGCTCTATTTGCCCTAGAGGCGATTATTACCGGACATCTTGTAGATATGTATAATATTGTTTGTTAAGAGTTTTTAATTAATATTTTAATTATTATTACGAAAATCGCAAAATGATATAAGACGAGTACAAGCGCGCGGCGAGAAGGCCCATCTTACTGCTACGCGGTTACTAGGCGCTCATTGAATGATAGGAGGAGCGGTCTACGACTGGACATGGATGCGTATGAGTAGCGGCGCCTAGTAACCGCGTAGCGATGGGACGGTCTTCTCGCCGCGCGCGCTTTACTCGCGCGGATTCGCCGATCTTTTTTAATTAATTTCTCGATAATTATTTCGAAAATCAAAAAATGGTAGAGGACTTTCCTACTCAGTTTGATCTGCTCTACCTGTATATGAGCGGTGAGGCGATTATTATCGGACACCCTGTATATATACAGGGTGTCTCATAACTAACGAGCCAACGCTCGTGAATCTACTCTACCTGACGGGTGGTTCGCGAATTATGGGACACCCTGTATATATGTATAATACATATATATATGTATATACAAAATAAGGTATTATAAATTGTTACTACCAAAAAGTTATGGATAAGGTAGGCAAATCTGCCCCCGCATGTATCAGGTCCAAATTGATGTCATAAGTTAACACCAATGTAATATAAAATTATGTCAAACGTTTACTTCAAAATAACATTTTTGTGGAAGCTATGGAGGGGGGGAAAAATAAAAAAAGAAATTTTTCTTGAAAACGACTGAACCAATTTTCATGAAAAAAATATATGTTGTAGAGATTAATGGAACAATTGTTTAAAAAATTAAAAAGTTTTTCTGACAAAAAATATTGGTAAAAAAAATTTTTGAATCTTTTTAAATTTTTTTAAGGGAATATTTTTGAGTGACACCTACTATATTTTTACAAAAACATTTTTGAATTATCTATTTTTACATATATTTTTGCCAAATAGATCAGAGTGGTGCAACATGGTTAAAAAAATTAAAATTCATGAACGCAACGCCGCACTGTACCGTGCCGCACAGCGCTGCGTAGACGGCTCCAGCGATGCCGAGTAAATTGAGCTCTCTCTGCCAACGATTTGATCACCCTGCTGCTGAATTCTGTTGTTTCTTTCTGCGTCTCTCCTTTATTAAAAGAAAATATACATCTATACTCAACGCATTAAAAATCGGACACGTCTCTTTCTCATGCGATTTACTGACCGTTTTACTAACTATTTTGCTGTTAAATATTAATTTCTTTTTATTCTAACAAAACTTTAAAAAAACAATTTTGAACGTAGGACTCATTAGTTGTGTACTTCTTCATTCCTTATTATAAATCTCATATTTATACAAGATTTTTTTATAACGTTCTCTTAAATTATCGAACTTATTGAATCATTTATTTCTGTAAATTATTTTTTTATTATTCAAGAATGTCTACGTTAACCACACACTTAAAATGTGCTAGTTGTAACATCCCAGACGCACATGTCTCTAAAAGATTATTTAAAGATAACTTAAAGACATTTGATTGTCTTTTAGATATCTTTAAGATGTCTTTTGGGCTTTCTGTGCTGTATGGGATATTTCTAAGAAAAATAAAAAATAAAAAAATTGATACGTAATAAAGACAAAGCAAATGCTTTTGCTTGTTTATTTCAATAAACTATAATTGTCAATGACATATTTAGTAAATGTCGACTTTCTCTTTATAGAAAACATATACCTGAACCAGTTTTCTGCATGGGAATTTCAATATATTCGATTTCAGAAATAGTTTTCTTCAATTTGAATTAAACTTTTAATGATCCAATGTTGGATCATTAAAAGTCAATTCAAAAGAAGAAAGATCACTTTTAATTTTGGGTCGTTTATTATCAGAATCTGTCGTTGGTTAAAGATAATATCTGTTTTTCTGAAAATAATTTGTAAATGTTACATTGAAGTTACGAATTCTTATTATAAACGATATTTCTTGCAAAAATATGTTTTACCTAGAAAGAACAAATTCCAAATTTATTGTATCATCATTTGCTAAAATCGGAATCACGACATGATTCACTTCCAGAAATGTTCTGAAGAATGGCCCTTTTTCTTCAAGTATAGTATAACATTATTAGTAACTGCAATAAATTAGTAACTGAAATGAAGAAATACACACCTAATGAGTCTTACGTTCAAAATTATTATCAAAATTTTGTTAAAATAAAAAAAATTAATATTTAACAGCAAAAGAGATAGTAAAACAGTAAATCGCATGAGAAAGAAAAATGTCCGATTTCTAATGCGTCAAGCATAGATGTATATTCTTTTTTTAATAAAGGAGAGACGCAGAAAGAAACAATAGAATTCAGTAGCAGAGTGATCAAATCACCGGCAGAGGAAACTCAATTCACTCGACATCGCTGGAACCGTCTGCGCAGTGCTATGTGACACGGTACAGTGCAGCGTTGCGTTCATGAATTTTATTTTTTTTTAACCATGTTGCACCACTCTGATCTATTTGGCAAAAATATATGTAAAAATAGATAATTCAAAAATGTTTTTGTAAAAATATAGTAGGTGTCACTCAAAAATATTCCCCTAAAAAAATTTAAAAAGGATTCAAAAATTTTTTTTACCAATATTATTTTGTCAGAAAAACTTTTTAATTTTTTTGAACAATTGTTTCATTGATCTCCACAACATATATTATTTTCATGAAAATTGGTTTAGTCGTTTTCAAGAAAAATTATTTTTTTGATTTTTCCCCCCTCTATAACTCCCACAAAAATGCTATTCTGAGGTAAACGTTTAACATAATTTTATATTACATTGGTGTCAACTTATGACACCAATTTGGACTTGATACGTGCGGGGGCAGATTTGTCTACTTTATTTGGCCGTACCTTTTATGGTGATGTTATTAATTGTAGAAAAAAATGTAGATTGGTAAATTAAAGTTGTATAGTTTTAAAGTGTTTTAATATAAAATAGATCAAACGAAATCTTTTTATGTGGAGATATTTCAATAAGTTAAAGGTAACTTTTTGATTTTTTAAATAAAAATATTTATTTAAAAAATAGCAGGACTGTAGTATATATATATATTTTTCTGAGCATAAAATATTATATATTTGTTATGATCAAATTCGAATGATTTGCAAGAAAATGATGAGAGGAAGAAATTATTCTCGGTGAATCTTAAAAAAAAGGGATCCATCTCCTATGACCTTGATCTTGACATATGTTATCAAGGTCAAGGCCCTGAGTAATTTCTAAAAGGTTTTAGCCGTCGGTTATTGTTTATTAAAAAATTATTATCAAAAAAGCTCCATAAATAGGACATAATTTTCTCACATTATGTATATTTAATGAATCGTACTTTTAATAGATCTATGTATTTAAATGTGAAGAGGCTCCTTCCCCGTTCACGCATTCAATGTATAACATTTGAATAAATAGATGCGTTAAAAATGCGTTTCCTGAAATGTATATGGTACCAAGAATTGTATATAATTCATAAAAATTCTTTTGTTCATAACTTTCTAATAAATAATTTCTAATGGCTAAAACTTCTTGAAAATTATTCAGGGTCAAGAAACTTGATAACATGTGTTAAGGTAAAAGTTATAGGAGGTGGGTCCCTTTTTCTTAAGGTTTATCTTATTTTGTCCTTATTTTTCAAATTATTAAGTAAGCTGAAGTGGTTATTTTTTCGGCACTCAACTATAATCTGATGCTTCTTGATTTTTTTCATTTTTTGAAGAACAAAATGTACAAAGAACCCGATAAAAAATTTCTTATGTATAGTTATGCAGAATTGAATATAATTATACAGTATTCTACACAATTGTATAAAAATATGTATAATTATAGATGACATCGTATAAAACGTTACGTATATTTATATATAAATGGATTGATAGCTGCAATTAGAAATATGTATATGTAAGCTTATACATATTTATACACAATGCCTGCATCATTTTATGTGTAATTATATATAAAATGAACAAATTTCGTATATAAATTTGTATAATTAGATGTGACCATTTTTGTCTAATTATATATAAAAATTTTTTACCGGGAAGCTCCGACAATTGCTGATATGAAAAAACTATGCATGTATTATCACCAAATACTAAAATAATACTAAACATTATACGGCGTAATACAATTATTAATGCATTGATTATGAAAATGTCGTGATGCAAATACTCTCATTCCATTTAACCTTTTCCGTAAATAAAGCTAATATAGTAATAAAAAAATGATAATAATTAATTTTTTTTAATATTATTAAACATATAACAATCTATAATAATTACATTCAGGAAAATAAGGACTACAATTCTACTATAAAAAAACATACGTTCTTATATAAAAAAAACTAACAATTTTTTATCTTTAAATTTCCAAATACTTCTATCTAAAAAGATTAATATTTGAAATCGGTTTGAAAGAGCAATCATCATTGATTAAAATAAAATAATCTGTGCTACAATTTTTATGTTTTTAATTTTTATTTGTATAAATATGAACCTAAATGTACACATATATATAAATATTTACGGTAAATATGCATAAGTACTACCCCAAAGAAAACTCAAATTTTTTTATTGTAATCAACAAAACTAGTGCAAAGATAGTACGTACAAGTGTTTTTACAAAGGCACAAGTCTTTTTATGTTTTAAATGAAAAAATTACATAAATAAATTCATCATCATTCATAAGATCTTCAAAAAAAGTTGATAGAAAGGAAATAAAAACATGTATATTAGTTAGTTTCATAATATACACACACACACACACACACACGGGGGGGAGTGCAAGGGGGGCTTTCAGCCCCCCTCTCGCACCCATCCCGTCCACCTTGCTTCGAATGTACGTTTCAAGACAAAGCAAGGTTTATATGGGTTTGCAACTTTTTACGTGAAGCGAGGTGGACGGGGGGGATGCAGCAGGGGGAGGGCCAAGGTCCCCCTAGCATCTCCCCCGTGTGTGTGTATATATGTATGTTATGAAAATATTCCCTCGTTCATATTTATATTATTCTATGCGAATAAAAATCAAATTTATTAGTACTTGAAATTCGCATATCTCGAAATTGAATATTAGTATTCTCCATTGTCATAACTTCTTCAGAAAGACTTGCGCCTTCGTAAAAACACTTGTACATACTATCTTTGCACTAGTTTTGTTAATTGCAATAAAAAAACTTGAGTTTTCTTTGGGGTAGTATTTATGCATATTTACCATATATACATATATGTATACATATAAATGTATATATATACATATATATATATGTGTCCACAGAGAGTATTTATTGAAATTCGCGAATCAAAACATTACAACAGCAAAACTTCGAAAAATTACAATACAAATACAAATATTTACGATTTTTTTATTCCAAGCAATAGTTTTTAATACATAAGTTTATAATTCTGGTCAATCGCACATACATATTGCGTTTAAACATTCACTTGTTTACCTGAAATGAATCTTCTGATGTGCGTTAATATTAATGATATGTATACGATTAACAAATAAGCGGTTATCTTGAAGTATGTGTATTATTAATGATTAACTAGAACTTTAAATTTTTATATCTCAAAATTTACTACATGAAGAAAAAATTAATAAATACTTATTATTATTTAATTTTTTGAAAATTTTCTTGGTATAGTATTTTGTTTCACGAATTTCAAGACACTTTGTGTATATACATATATACATACAATGAAAACATTCACGGAAAGTGGGTCACCGAGCTCCGTGGAGCATTTTCGTATAAAACACTCTCTATTTAACTTCTCATTGTTCAAATACGTAAAGCTAGAAAAATATGTTGCATATGTAAATATATCGATAGATTTTTTCTGATTCACTTTCTAATAGTATTATTTGTTTGATGTCAAAGATATTGTAAGTCAAAAATTAAATTAAATTTTATTGCAATTTTCCGGAAAATGTCATTTTAAAATCAAAATAAAAATTATTAAACTATAATTATTATTACATAAAAATTATTAAATAATGTAACTTTATAAAAGAACATCTCGTGCAAATTTCAAGTTGAAGAAATGTATAGTTTTCTATAATAATAAAAAATTTATCGAAAATTTAATGTTAAGCAGGCAGTCGGCCATCTAGCACCCAATTGGTTGATTAGCGACTGTTTGTAACAATTGGTTATTATACTCAGAGTTATAAACATATATCAATTCTGGATATTGATACAATATTGATACAATTAAAAAAAAAAAACATGTTTAGTACAGTTTTAAATTATTTAATTTTGTTTAAGGGGGCACCCGCAATTGCAGGTCGGAAAAAAGTTTTCTTTTTGGGAATTTTTCTGTTGAAACTATTGTGTCACTTATTCTAAAACTTCTATACGGTATCAAACAACATTAAAACTATATTTCAGAATTTTTTTGTGGAAGAATGTTCCATAGTATCCAAGTAATGAGCAATCTCCGAGAGGTACTTCTAAAACAAAGTTTGTTTGCGGTGATCACTCCAGCTCCGAGTAGGATTATCTGATATGAACAAAGCAAAGAAATTTAGTGAGTATATTAGTTAAATACTAGTTATCTAGTGCTTAATTAAAGCTTTTTTGAAAATTCATATTTTTCAAAAATCATTTTATTAATGTCATTATGAGACAACAAAAATGGGAAAAGTGATATGAAGTTGCGGAAACTGTATCATATAGTCATATTATTCTGTAAAAATATTAGAAAAAAAACAATTACTAGAATTAAAAATATTTTCTTTGTTTCTGAAAATTCAAAAATATTTTCACCAATAAAGGAAAGATCTATTCAAGCAAAACATAAGCGATTTAAAGAAAATGAATTAAAACTTATATTTTAATTTTTTAGTTTTAGTTTTATAAAAAATTAAAAATAAAAAAGAATATTGAAAATGAGTAATTCATGTAACACATAATAAAAAAATCTCTTTAAACAAAATTAAATAAATTAAAATTGTAATAAATATGGTTTTTATAAAATCGTATCAAAACATCCAGAATTGGTATACGTTTATATCTCCAAACATAATAACCAACTATTACAAATAGACTATCGCTAATCAACCAGTCGCGCGCTAGACGACCAGCCGCGCGCTCAACATTATGTTTTTAAAAATTTTATAACTAGAAAACTATTTTTCTAACTTGAAATTTGCAGCAGATGTTCTTATGAGTTGTATTTTAGTTTAATATTTTCTATTTTGATTTTAAAGATGACATTTTCCGAAAAATTGCAATAAAATTTAACATAATTTTTAACTTACAAAATGAAATTTTACAATTAAATTAATAACACCTTAGAAAGAGTAGAAAAAATCTATCAATTTACATATGCAACATATTTTTCTAGCATTTGAACAATGATGAGTTAAGTAGAGTGTTTCACGCGAAAATACGTAGATCGCGTAGAGCTCGATGACCCGCTTTCCGTAGACGCTTATGTATATACCTGTATATGTAGATACTTATATATATATATAATGTTATGTTAACTGATATTGTATGAAAAAGGCAGTACGGCTCCATTCACGCACAAATTTGTATTGTTGATATCCGATACACGAGTACGATTTATACGTCGCGTCGGACAAAATGTCAATCTGCAAAATACCTGAGTGACGGGGTTTTCGCCTGGACGATAGACAACGTTGTGCATCGGCCGCTTGCGACCGACATAATTCACGCAAACAAATTCGAGAAGACTCGCGTAGATGAAGCACATGCATACGCCGTCCCATACATTCATGGCAGTCAGGTTTGAAACGACGGGCAGCGTTCCCCGGAAGCCATTCGACGTAGTGAAAAAGTTGAGCATTGTTGTTACACCTAAAACACGATTGGAATTTTATTTTTCAAAATATTTTCTCTGTATCAAAAGTTACGTATTACTTATATGATTTAATTACGAAACATTTAATATTTGATTCATGTAAGCTTAATCAGGTAAAATTAATGATCTTTAGATTAAAATAAGAATACTTTAAATATCGGAAAGATTCGAAAAATAAAATTTTAACTGAGTTTTTATATTAAAATTTTGGTACAAATGCCTGAAAAGTGTTTGGTTTTATTATTTAATATTTTGTTCCACTGATGCAATAAAAAATTTAAACATACAAACTTCAGAAAGAAAGAGCAACACATCGTTTAAATAGTAAAATTTTCATTAAATTTTAATTAGAATGCAAAATTGGTATAATTTTTTTCGTTTCTCGACAATTATGATGCTGCATAGACTCACCGATCATCACTCGCGCCGGCACGGCATTCCATTCAAGCCAGAATGTGATGAAAGAGCTGGTTACCAAAATAATGCCCGGGATGAAAACCGTGGTAAAATAGAAAGAACGATCTCGCGTAAAGATCAGATCCACTTTTAAGCAGCTATAATTACCTAAATCACGTACACGCAATTTCATTTTCATGTTAGCACAAAGATCGATACATAAGTTCATAATTTGAAGAATAGAAAGAAGATTATAATTTGATATTAAATATAGAGGCGAATCATTAATGGATAATTACTCAAGTAAATGTTCATGTATTAAAAGTTATTTTTTTATTTGCTAATTTGCCAATAATTATTGATTAATTTAAAATTTAATCTATAAAGAAGAAATAATAATACAACTTATTATATAAGACAAAATATGTGACGCAAAATATATAACATTGAATTCAAGAGATTATGTTTTGAGATTTTGATAAAGATAGAAATATTTTGACTTTTGTTAAATAATGTACAAACAAATATTTACAGATTTTTGGAACTCCAAGTTTTAAAATTATGATTATGAATCTGAAATTAAAATTTCAAAATTATAGACATAATATGGCGATCCAAAAAGAATAAACCTTTTAAAAAAGTCACATTTCATTGATCACTTTGATTTTTACATGTATAGTTAGATAGTGCTCTGAATGCATTTTGAATCATGTTGTAGATTCTAGTTTTTAAAGAACGAAATTTTATTGAATTTTTATTTTTGATTATATTTAATTTTTCGCATTGTGTATTATGCATGCCTCTTTACTTTTTTATTTGTGCACGCTACCTTTTTATATCTTTAATACGATTTAAACTTACAGTATCATCAACATTTCACTCATTTTTGGCAGTTTTTAAATAGTTTTTGACATGCAATTATACATTATTATTGAGCGCAAAGGAAAACTTGAAATTTATTTATTTTTCTACAAAGTATATATTGCAACCTCACCGCAAAAAAATCTAATCTATCCTAAACTAACTTTTTTGTTATTAAATAAAAATTAGATTTGGGTTAAAATTTTTTCAAGGTAAAAGTTCAGAAGAGAGATAGAGTACGTTCACACATGTACTTTATAATGAAACAGTAAAATACATCTATCTTATGTAAGTTATACATTTACTTTTTATCGTGTAATCCTTGTTTCGAATAAAATGTTTCAAACTCATGTAAAATTATATAATTATAACACTAAAAGTAACTAAAATTTTTGAACATTATATGTCAAAGTCAAAATTATTAAAGTTGGTCATAGAATTACTTACACAACATTAAAGTATATTTTTTTTATGTATAAAAAATAGAAAAATTTGAAATTTTAGAAACCAGAAAAATCCATAACATTTAAAATGTATGTAATTTAGGATTATATTTGCTACATTAAAAATCAAAGTGATCGGTGAGATGTAATTTTTTTGAAAGGTTTATTTTAGAAAAGGTATTGAAAGTGTTACAAATTTCAAAATACCGTTTTTGTCGTCATACATACTGGATATATTATTTTGAATTTATAATTTGAGCTATTATTTTTTAATTATTGCGATTTGAAAAACTTGCAAATATCAAGAATGCAGATGTATATATGTAAAAAATAATTTATTTGATTATATTGAAACCGTCATTTTGAATTTTATACTTTTGTTCTTAGATTTATAATCAGCAATTTCTCTCCTCAATGTTAATTAATGTACATATATATGCAAAAGTTACCTATTTGATGAACTATATTGAATCCTTATTTTAAATTTTGTAATTTTTATTTCAGATTCATAATTTATCATTAATCTCAAAAATTCTTAAATATGGAATTTTGCGAATTAAAAATATATTTTCTTTACATCATCAGAAACGTTATAATAATTCTAAAGTTTAAAGAAATATTTTGCGAAAATATATGTAATCAAAATAAAGGTATCCATTAAAATAAATTTGTTTCTTTAATATAAAATATATTAGGATAATTAAAAATGTAAAGTAATGCTGCATTTTTGCCACTTTAAAAGCTACAAATTTGTTTTGAAGCGTTTTATGTATATAAAGATAAGAAACAGCGTATATATGTATAACACATCTTATCAATTTGTAGCTATTAAACATCATATTTACATTACAAAAGCATTTCAAGCACTTGAGCAAAGTAATAACTATTGGCATAAAAACGGATCTGTAAAAAAATTAACAGACATTTATCATTAAGGAATATCAAACTATGATAAGTCAATTTCTCCTACAATAACTAATAAATATATCTTCTTGCTTATTTTTCATATTTTTCGAATATTGAAAAAAAACAAATTATTAATTTATTAATTAAGACGCAAACAATTCGTGTAAACAGCATTTAACCAATATCATTTATATATTTTTTATTAAACATTTTGAAACTATGGTTTTATTCAAGTTTATTTGGAGAATTAATTTCAAGCGAAATCTTTATATGGCAAATATCTAGTAACAGAAATAAAAAATTAAATGCGTAAATATTGTGCAAATAAAAATATAAATATATCAAAAGCAAAGCTTATACAGCGAAGAAAAAAATTTATTCATAAAAACTACTCTAACCGTATCTTATAATTTATCGTATCTTATGTTTAATTATTCAAGAATTTATATAAATTGCACATATTTCCTCACCCATAGAACTTTCATAATTTTATACAATTTACAAATAATTTTATTTAGAGATATATCTTTTAGCATTTACCTTAAAATAAAAAGATCTTGGTAATTATTTAGAATAAGGGATCACCTCCCGATGTCAATGACCTTGACATATATTATTAAGCTCATGACCCTGAGTAAGGTTCTAAAGGTTTTAGCCGGCGCTCGTTGTTTATTAAAAAATTATTAACAAAAAAGGTTTAAAAAATGAGATGTAATTTTTCGTTCTTGTCAGAAGTGAAGTAACATTTAACAATGTATGATGACTTTACAATGAATGCGTGGGCGGGGAAGGGGCGGAGCCCCTGCACCCCCACCCCGCCGCAAGCTAACCCAACCCAACTTGTGTTACGAAGCAAAATCAGTAAATTTCTAGATTAAGGTTGTCACCTTAATCAGTAAATTTCTAGATTAAGGTTGTCACCTTAATTAAGCGATTTCGCTCTACATTTGCATAGGGTTTTCTTTCGACTTAAAATGAAAAGTTATGACGATTTAAAGCGGGGCATCCACACAAAAATTAAGTTAAAGACAGTATTATTTTAGAACAAATGTTGTCAAAGTTCAACGTATTACTGCGAATTTATTTATTTAACATGCGATTTTTTGTTGAATAAACCACTTGATATTAATTTTTTTAATGATATATATTTTTTCAATATTTTCACAACATACATACACACACACCCACACACGGGAAGGGCGGTCTTCGGCCCCCCTCCCGCACCCACCTCGTCCACCTCGCTTCGCGTGGAAAGTTGCAAACCCATGTAAACTTTCTTTTATCTTGCAACGTACATACATGGGTGCGGGGGAGGGACGCAGGCCGCTCTTGCACCTCCCCGTGTGTGTGTGTGTATTATCAAAATATTTAAAATATATATCAAGAAAGTAAGAAATTTGCACGAATGCGCGCACGTGTGTGTGTGTGTGTGTGTATATGTGCACGAACATAGAAGTATCAGTAAAAAAGATAAACAAAAACGACTTACTATTCTCAGCGATACAATATAACAATATAATACGAAAGCATGGACACACAGTCTCCAAAAATTATATATTATACATTTTTTGTTAATAACTTTTTAATAAACAACGACTAAAACCTTCAGAACTTTACTCAGGGTCATCAGCTTGATAATATATGTCGAGGTTATTGACATCGGGAGGTGGTCCCTTATTCTAAATAATTATCAAGATCTTTTTTAAATATTTTTACTTCATTATAACTTCAAAAAATATGAAACACTATAAATTGATAAATTCTCATCAGTAATAATAATTTTAACATAATGATAGTAATTCTATAAAATTACGATTTAAATTTATTAAGTCGTAGTACACACACACACACACACACACACACACACACACACACACACACACACACACACACACGCACGCACGCACGCACGCACGCACGCACGCATGCACGCATGCACGCACGCACGCATGCATGCATGCATGCATGCATGCATGCATGCATGCATGCATGCATGCATGCATGCATGCACGCACGCACGCACGCACGCACGCACGCACGCACGCACGCACGCACGCACGCACGCACGCACGCACGCACGCACGCACGCACGCACGCACGCACGCACGCACGCACGCACGCACGCACGCACGCACGCACGCACGCACGCACGCACGCACGCACGCACGCACGCACGCACGCACGCACGCACGCACGCACGCACGCACGCACGCACGCACGCACGCACGCACGCACGCACGCACGCACGCACGCACGCACGCACGCACGCACGCACGCACGCACGCACGCACGCACGCACGCACGCACGCACGCACGCACGCACGCACGCACGCACGCACGCACGCACGCACGCACGCACGCACGCACGCACGCACGCACGCACGCACGCACGCACGCACGCACGCACGCACGCACGCACGCACGCACGCACGCACGCACGCACGCACGCACGCACGCACGCACGCACGCACGCACGCACGCACGCACGCACGCACGCACGCACGCACGCACGCACGCACGCACGCACGCACGCACGCACGCACGCACGCACGCACGCACGCACGCACGCAAGCGCGATATATTACGTAATAAAATTAAATGAATTAATTAAATGATTAAAATTTAATAAAAATTTTACTATTTAAATATATATGTATATATATATATATATATATATATATATATATATATATATATATATATAAGGTGTCTCATTTTAACTCCTCCAGTGAAATATCTCGAAAAATAAGCGTTGCCGGAAAAAAATTTTGAACAAAAGTTGTAGGGTTTCGAGGGGGCTATAAGATGGTACTATTGGTTTGATCTTGAATTTTCATTTGAAGGTCATGTGAAGGTCACGTCGATTTTTTAAAATGGAACACCCTATATATTATTGCATACTCTTGTAGCTTATCTCGAGAGCTTTCCAACACACTATAATCAAATGTTTTATCGTGAAGTACTTTTCGAGTTATAAGATTTCAAAGTTGCAATATTTTGACATAAAATGCAAGATATCTCGTAAAATATTCATTTTTCGATTATCTTATCCTAATACATTTATGCACAGAATAATGAGACGAATCAATTGGCGTAATTAAAACACATAGTTATGTTAAAGTAAAAATGTGTAACTGCTAGTTGCAAATTCCGATTTTTTCTTAAAGATAACTATGTGTTTTAATTACACCACTTGATTCGTCTCTTTATTCTGTGCATAAAAGTATTAGGGTAAGATAATCGAAAAATGAATATTTTACGAAATATCTTGCATTTTATGTCAAAAATTGCAACTTTGAAGCCTTATAACTCGAAAAGTACTTTACGATAAAATATTTGATTATAATATTTTGCAAAGCTCTCGAGATAAGCTAGAAGAATATGCAATAATATATAGGGTGTTCCATTTAAAAAAATCGACGTGACCTTCACATGACCTTCAAATGAAAATTCAAGGTCAAACCAATGGTACCATTTTATGGTCCCCTCGAACCCCTACAACTTTTGTTGGAAACTTTTTTTCCGACGACGCTTACTTTTCGAGATATTTCACTGAAGGAATTAAAATGGGACACCCTGTATATTGTATATATACATATACAGGATGTCCGGTAATTGGTGAAAAACTTGTTAATGGCAGATTCTTGAGATCATTTGGAGTCGATTTTTCCTCAACGAAAATATCGAGAGACGTCATCATTTTTTGCAAGTTTTCAATTTTTATCATTATATATCTTTGTAATTAAGCCTTAAATTAAAATTCTATTAGAGTATACTCTATCTGAAATTAACGAAAGAATGTAGTTTTGGTAATTTTTTAACTTCAAAAAGTTTAATTTGCGAAAAGCGTCTTTTTTTCAATCGCTTACAACTCGGAAATTATTGATGCTTCGACATTTTCGCTGAGGGAAAATCGTCTTCAAATAATCTCAAGAATCTGCCATTAACGGGTTTTTCACCAATTACCGGACACCCTGAAATATATACCTATTAAATATATATGTTAAAATATATAAGGGTGGTTCAAAACAACCTGATGTCCTTAAAATGACATATTCTTGAGGCAATTCTGAGACAATTTTTCCTTTTACAAAATTTTGTCTAAAGCTTCATTTCTGAGTTATAATTGAAAATAGTCAGCTATTTACGAGTCGAGTACAACGGACAAGCAGAGACGCTGCAACGCGTCATACAACAATGACATAAACAAATGACCTAACCTAACCTCTAGACGGCTAATATATTACACAATAGTAATAATTATTATTACACAATCGTTTAAAGTTTATTGAATTATTATTGCATTCTATATATGATATTATGTAATATTATTCACCGTAAGAAGACTATTAGTCTGATACCTGTTGAATCTGACTGTAACGCAGAAACTAAGCTTTAGATAAAATTTTGTAAAAAAAATCGTCTTAAAATTCACTCAAGAATATGTCATTTTGAAAACATCAGGTTGTTTTGAATTACCCTGTATGTATATATATATATATATATATATATATATATATATATACAGGGTGGACCATTTCAATCCATCCAGTCGAATATCTCGAAAACCAAGCCCGGGAAACAAAAATATTTCAGACAAAAGTTGTATGGTTTCGAGGGGGCCATAAGATGGTACCATTGGTTTGACCTTGAAAAATCGTTTGAAGGTCACTTGAAGTGATCTTCACGTGACCTTCAAATGACTTTTCAAGGTCAAACCAATGGTACCATCTTATGGCCCCCTCGAAACCATACAACTTTTATCCAAAACATTTTTCTCTCCCGGGCTTGGTTTTTGAGATATTCGACTGGATGGATTAAAATGGTCCACCCTATATATATAGTGTTTCATTTTAAGTGATATGGTCGATTATCTTGCGAATCGATGATTTTATTGAAAAATATTTCAGACAAAAGCTACATGGTTTGAAGGGAGACACATGATGGAAATGTAAACTTGACCCTGAGTGACCTTGTTAAACTCAGATCAACGTCATTAATATTTTTTTAAATGAAAACCTCTATTTTTTATTACATATTCTTGTAGCTTATCTCGAGAGCTTTCCGAAAAACTATAGTAACATATTTTTTCATTAAATACTTTTCGAGTTATAAAACTTCAAATTTGCAATATTTTGACATAAAATACAATATATTTCGTAAAATATTCATTTTTCGATTATCTTACCCTAATACTTTTATGCACAGAATAATGAAACAAATCAATTGGCGTAATTGAAACACATAATTATGTTAAAGTAAAAATGTGTAACTGCTAGTTGCAAATTCAGATTTTTTCTTAATGATAATTAAGAAAAAATCTGAATTTGCAACTAGCAGTTACACATTTTTACTTTAACTATGCGTTTTCTTTGAACGAATTGATTCGTCTCATTATTCTGTACATAAAAGTATTAAGGTAAGTTAATCGAAAAATGAATATTTTACGAGGTATCTCGTAATTTTTATGTCAAAATACTGCAACTTTGAAGCCTTATAACTCGAGTAAAAGTATTTAATGAAAAAATATTTTATTTGTATATATATATCCTAACGAATATTAAAGCAATAATTTACTGTCCGATATGTATTATTTTTTAAATTATATGTATATATATATATATATTTCATTAGAAGTATTTGGAAAAACAATACTAAAAAAATATATTTTTGGTAAATATTGACATTAACAGATCAAGCCTCAAAGACCTTCACCTTGACATATGTTGTCAAGGACATGACCCTGAGTAACATCTAAAAGGCATTAATCGTCGGTCGTTGTTTATTAAAAAGTTACAAAAGAAGTATATATTGTATACAAAAGAAGTTTCAATTATTATACGTATCTCTCGCATATTACATATACTGAAAATCCATATAGAACTCTATAATGATCCAACAGAATATGGGAAAATGATTATTTTTTTTCCAGGTAAAAATTAAGAAAGAAAAAATGTTTCTCACTGTTTTTCGGATATAAATTGAATTAAGATTTTACATCAAAATTTCCACACAGTTCTGTCAGCCTTTATAATTTCTACACTCTCGAATCTGTTTATTTATGTGTCCTTGTTAATATAAAGTGATAATTTTTTCTCGTCTACATCTCTTTGGGGGATTATAGAGCGGGTTTTTTAGGGGTCTCAAAAATGAGAATCTAGAAAATATGTGCTCTGGGTATTAATTAAAAATTCTTTCGTGAAAAGAATTAATTTCTTTACGCAGTTTCTTTACGCATCAACATCCGCGCATGGGCGCACATCGCCGAATATAACTTATCATGTTTGTAAATATTGGAGCCGAATATAATTTCAAATCATTTTAAAGTGATAATTCATGTTAAAGTATAAACACATTGATTGATTTTTAGTCATTTTAACTTCGTCAATGTGACTAGTTATAAATTTCAGTGTTAGAAAGTAAATCGAAGATTCTACTACATGAATTTTTACATCTCACACATAATAATGAAGCGTATGTTTAATGGATCTATTTATTCAAATATAATTCATTAAATGCGTGGGCAGGGGAGGAATTCCGTCTCCCCCCTGCATCTCTGTCCCAAAAAAACTAACCTAACCTAACCTGCGTTACGAAGCAAAATCTATTTCAAACCTAGATACAGTTTAGGTTGGGTTGGGTTAATTTTTTTGCGGTGGGGGTGCAAACAGAAGGCGAGAGCCCCTCCTCCCCCGCCTACACATTCAATGTATCACATTTAAATAAATAGATCCATTAAAAGTACGTTTTGTTAAATATACATGACGTGAGAAAATTATTTAGTATTTATAAAACTTTTTTTGTTTATAACTTTTTAATAAACAACGACCGACGGTAAAAACTTTTTAGATGTTACTCACAAGTCAGTGTCATGACAACATATGCCAAGGTCAAGGTCATTGGAGCTTGGACCGTTAATGTTAATATTTACAATATTTTTCTATTGTAAAACATTTAATGTACATATATATTGTATATAAACATATTGGTATATAGTTGTATATATAAAAATATATTCTTCTAGTATTCCTTTTCTAAAGACTTGTAATGAAATATACAATTAAAGTATAATACGTATCAGGCAGTAAATTATTGTTTTAGTATTTGTACGGTCTAACTATAAATTTGGCAACACTTGTATGGTGTCCAATGTCTACAGTTTTCTGAGCGGCAATTTTATAGCACTACCGCAAATTGATATACTATATAGAAAGCAGCATAGATCATCTACTTAAGATGTCTTGGCATCACGAATTTTGGTAAGCTTGGTCCTGTCTCTCTCTCCCTCTCATTATATAATACTTCTTCATTGTACATACGTATTACACTTGTCAAAGAGATAGATGTGATTTTTACCTTGCTCTTCAAACCTGCGCTGGCATAGCGAACACTTAAATTTTCCAAAATCATCCAACTCGTCCTCATCGACCATAATTTGTCCGTCAGCTGCAACAGAATACCCCACGATCTTTCTTTCCTATCTTTTTCTATTTTTTCCGCATTTGTCTACTACTTTTGTGGTTTCTTTCAAAAAGAGATAAATTTTCACAAAGTTAAGAAGTATATTTGATTTATATCTAATATAATATCTCTATTTTATTCAGTAATTGTAAGAGCTTACGCTTCTCGCTCAAAATAGATTTTACAATTTACGCTTTATTTCAAATCGTCATTTTTTTCTGTAATAATTTTTCTGTAATAATTTTTATAATGGATAATAATAATAATAATAATACATGTATATATATAAAGGTGTTTCATTTTTATTTACCCAGGCAAATATCTCGAGAAATATGGGAAATATGAAAAAATTTGAGACAAAAGTTGTATGGTTTCAAAGAAGACAAGTCACCGCTTCTGTTTTTCAAAGTATACCACGCGGAGGTTATCCGGTCGGATTTATACCTCTTTTGTGTGAGTGTATGTGCATGCGCGTGCATGCACAAGTGTATGCTTTTTGTTCGTGTGTTTTTTTGTAACAACTGTTCAAAAGTACCATCATCCTGAACGATACGTAAATATAATCTTTTTTTGAAAGCGTCAATGGTTTTCCTTAGTAAACAACTTCCGTGTTGTACACTTCGAGTAATGCTAATACCGGTAGTACTGTTAATTTCAAGCCTTATAATTCGAAAAGTATTTAATGAAATAATATTTTATTGTAATATTTTAGAAAGTTCTCGAGGTAAGCTATAAGAAAATGCAATGAAAAATGGGAGATTCCGTTTAAGAAATTAAGGATAATCTTTGTGCGACCTTTAAACAATTATTCAAGATTAAATCAGTGTCACCATCTTATATCCCCTTCAAAACCATACAACTTTTGTCTGAAACATTTTTTCGTATTTTCCATATTTTTCGAGATAATTGTCTGGAAAAATTAAAATAAGACATCCTGTATATATAAGAGAATAAAGCATTACAAAGAGAACTAAACATTAATTTAGAAGAAATATGTGTGTGTAATATAGTTTAAATTAAGATAAAAAGAAGTTGCAATTACGTTGCGATTTTATAACACAAAATTTGTTAAAGTTTGAAAAAATAATTAATTAAAAAAATCAGATAATTCTGTATTTTAAGATCGATTTGTTCTCCATTCTTATTAAATCGCGCAAACACAAATTTTGTCTATTTATACATAATTATATTTTTATTTTATATTTATATTTTCTTATAGTATAAGCTGTTGATGTTCAATTTGTCTTATAAATAAATTAATCCTACAAACAATTGCGTTTTATTGTTATTTTGATTAGTAGAGCAAGCATAACTCGCTTTCCGCCATGGTTGAGTTATTTAGGGCAAGATATTGAATATTAATCAATCAAGACTTTTTTAGACAGTAGATTAAATTATTTATGATAAATTAATTTATATTTTTCATTTATGTTTATTTATAAAGATACTATTTATTCTTAATATAATTAAAAATTTGCAATACAATATATGATAATGCTCATAAATTGTTAATAGAGTGCGAGCATTCTTTTTATAGGTACATATATTCCATAATAGGTATATACGTGGCTCAGATGCCAAGTGGTACAAGTTGTGTTTGAGAAATAAGTATTTTTGTGTTCACTTTTACTAGCAATATAAAGTTTATAAATATACATAGAAATGATTTAATTATGCACTGTAATTGAATTTGAAAACAGACGAATCAGTTATGCTGATTGATGATAAATCGTATTGTTTATACATTAAATCTATCAAATACTTTAAAATCGAGTTTAGATAGACTTCTATCACTTGTCACTCATTTAAACCATTTATATATATATATATATATATATATATATATATATTGTGTACATATATATACATATAGCGCCGCGATATGTTCAATGCTTCTATACAGTTTAATGCTTCAAAGTTAAAAGTATCTCGCCGCTAGAAAAACAACCAAGAAGCAATCTAAAATTATTGCTTTCTAGCAAATTTTACATACATAAATCCTAATTTCTAGATTAGCAAAAGCCACCGAATAAAAGTTTATAATATTACAATTAAATGCAATTCTATTTTTATCGCACGGCAGCAAAATGACGTGCAATGAGCTTCGTAATTTCTTCAAATTTGTTCGCACGCGCGCGATAGCTGTCAACACCGCAGTGATAAACAGATCGATTATAAGTGCGAGAAGGCAAAGAGAAAACATCCTGCAAAAACGCGATAATAATCATTACAAGAAAAAAAGATCACCCTAAAAACAAACCACGGCGGGTTTAGTTGAAAAGCGAGACAGGATCCAAGGTTGCCAATATGCATCTTCTAAGACAATCTAAGAAATCTATTTTTGTACACTCGCCAGAACACAAATACTACGATGTTAACTAACAAATGGGAAAAGAAACAATAGATCATTGCTATGTCACATATTCTATGTATATACATATGTATATGCTACTATATTATTTTGTACATAATCTTACACATATATACTTATGACAAAGAAGAACAATTTACCATCTTATATAAAAAATATATAAAGAAAAAAGTTTCTCTTTCCAAGGAAAGTTTCAAATCGGTAAACTATTTAAAAATTAAATAATTTAAAACAAGTGTTTTTTTAAATAAAAGTAGCAATTATATATTATATGACTCATTTTATACCGCATTTTATACATATACATAGTGTATACAAAAAGTTTCTGAACCGACTTTTCGGACATATTAACAGCGCTATTTTTCGAACTATTAAACTAAACTCGATAGAACATCATCCTCTGCAATAAACAAATTTCAAACAATTAACCTTATATCTATATAGCAAAATGAATCGTGTGATTTTGTTATGTTTTCATGTTGATATCATGATTTTAGAATATAGAACACCATGTTACAATTAAGTTTTGTATTAAACTCGGAAAAAGTGCAGACAGAAATATTTACGATTATGCAAGTTATGTTCGGTGATAAATAAATTGTACTACGAACTACTATTCGAATAGTTTGCATAATTTCGCGACAATCACGAATCTTTTCGTCTTATCATTTTTGCGTCTTCTAACAATTTACAATCATCACAAAACCATACAATACTATTCAAATACAGTGCAACTTAGTAGTACAATTCATAACTTCATCACTGAACGCAATTTGTATCACTTGTTTCGAGTTCAATACAAAACTTAATTGTAGTAGTAGTTTCTTCATTTTTAAATATTGTGACATAGACAACGAACAACATATCATAAGACTACTGTTTTAGTCTATAACAGAGAGGTAATTGTTAGAAATTTGTATATGTAGAGGAAGATCTATGCTACTGATTGTGAGTTTTATAATAGTCCAAGAAATAGTAGTACTAGTACGAAAAATCAGTTCAAAACTTTTTATACACGCCATGTATATATTCTGTACATATATATTTAATATATATCTGTTAACTTAATTAAAAAATTTATGATTATTCATAAAAAATCGAGAGAGCAAATCTTGCGCAAAAAAATCTGGATGTTAAAAAAAATGCTTTTGTCTACTTATTATTAATAAAAAAAATAAAAACATAAAAAATGTGATATTGAAAAATCAGTTACGCATTTAAAAGCATTAGTAAATTAAGCGTTTTATAAAGCAAGGTAAAAAGAACAAGAACTATATATGCTAATAGTTTTTGTTGTTAAGCTAACAGCCATGCATGCAGTTTTCATTTTGTTATGAATAAAGGATACTTTATAAATCATCAACAACATTAATCATTTTCCGAAAAATACATTAAATTAAATAATAAGACATTAATGAAAATAAAACTAAAATTAAAAGAGAAAGGTTTATAAGTCCCGATTTCAATCTCCTCTAGATTGCAAATTATCAGAAACTATTTCTTAAGTCAGACACTAATTCAGCTGTTTTCAGCCTGGATATGTTCAATGTAATCGTTACCTGTTTAAACATAGAAATTCATATTTGTAGAAATTTTGTGTAGTATGACAGAATTTGCCTGAAAATTGTGGATATTATATTGGAAAATCATGAACACATTATAATAAAAAATCATTTTTATGCACAAAATTGATGATGACAGTAAAATATTAGATAGATAATATACACATATCTGGTCACAAAATTGTAAAAAATGATTGCTTTTCATCGCACTGAATTTATAAGATGCAAAAAAATGTAAATTCGATTTTGATATCTTAGGAGATTATGTGCTGGCCTAGTTTCCCGACATACTTTAATACGCGTACTACTGACCAATCATAGCCACTCTTTAAAGGAATGACTATAATTCCTTTAAAGAATGGCTATGATTGGCTAGTATAATATTTAACACGTGTATCGATATACTAATTGTAAGATTATAGTTGGATTAGAGGCTCTAAGAATCGGAAATGCATTTTTTTTTCTCTTCTCTTCCTCTCCGTTTTCCATTATCTATTATTTTAATTACAAACTTTAGATAAGTAATTAGGTACTCGAGAGTAGTTGGAAATATATTTTTAGTATTTTTTGTTTAAAATTTTTAGAACTAACAGAGAAGGAAGAGAAAAAATAGACATATTATGTTTCCTCGATTTTATGATGTTTATACATATGTTTTGATGGGACTTTCGTTTCAGGCGTGTAGCGTAACGGTTGCGGTGTGTGGATTTTGAGAGGTTTCAGGTGTGATTAAAAGAGTGAAGGAGTGATTGAGTAAAGAATGAGAAAGAGCAGGCGAGACTGAGGCTGAGTGAGAGTGGCGAGGGAAGAAGGGTGGAAGGTTATGGTGGGAAAGCAGTATACAAGTAAGTGGTTAAAAGAAAGGTTAGAGAGTGGGTCTGTGAACACATAGTAGGTAGACAACGGCACGGTGTGAGAGGTGGCGATAGCTGGTAGCGGTGTGAAAGAGGAAACGGGTAAGTATTAGCTGATAAGCTTAAGTGGATGAGCATGCGGTGAGGAGCGTTGACAGCAATAGGAGGAAAAAAGAGATTCGGGCAAGAAAATATGGAAGGGAAGATGAGTATGGGGAAGAAGAGGATGTTGGGAAAAATGAATAGAGGGAGAAGCGGGAGTTTGGATATGGGGGTGCTGGAGGATATGGTAAAAAAGAAGAGAGAGATTATGGAGGGGGGGGGGCGAGCAAGGGGGAAAATGCCAATGAAAATGATACAATATTTAAGAAAAGCCAAATAACGCAGAGATCTCCAATCAAGGCGGGAAAGGGAGAGGGAGAGGAGGAAAGCAGGCTAGAGGTTATGCTGCGCAATGATGTTAGAGTCGAGGGGGGCATGGAGCAGACTAGAAGAAGGTATGGAGGGCATAAGAAGGAAGATGGAGAAAATGAAAAGGAGGGAGGAATTATGGAAGGCGGAGAGGGAAAAGTTGTTGAAGAGAATGAAAGCAATAGAGAAAAAAGTAAAAAATAGGGAAAGAGAGGGGAGCGGGGAAGGCATGGATAAGTTAGAGGAGAAGATCAAGGATTTGGAATTAAGAAAGAATGTAGGCTTATTGGAGAGAAAGAAGGGGGCGATAACATTGATGGAAGAGAGAATGAGGGAGATGGAGAGAAGGATGGAAAGGAGAGAAAGGGAGGAGAGAAGAAGAAATATAGTGGTGAAAGAGTTGAAGGTAGAGAAGGGAAAAAAGAGAAAGGGGTGGAAAGACTGATGAGATAGAAGTGAAAGTTGGAATAGAAGAAGTGAGGAGGATTAGGACTAATAGAGAGGAATGGGGGGAGATGGTAGTGGTGAAACTAGGAAATGAGGAGAAGAGCAGAGTTTTGGAAAGGAAGGATAAGCTTAGAGGCGGAAAAGTTTGGCTCACAGAGAATCTGACGTGGAGGGGGGGGGAAGAAAGTCGAGGTGGTTATTGCAAGAAGTAGCAAGGGAGAAGGAGCTTAGAGGAAATAAAGTATGGGTAGGGAAAGATAGAATTGTAATTAACGGAAAATGGTGGTTTTGGGACGAAGGGAAACAAGTTTTAGTACACAGAGAAGGGAAGGTAAAGGATAGAGAAAGTGACAAAAAGATCAGAGAGGAGGAAGGGGTGTTGGGGCGGCTAGAGAGGAGGAGATAGGAAAGACAGAGATATGTTAGAGGTTAAAAGGCAAATGGTAGAAAGGAGAGAGGCAGATATGGATGGGGGGAAATAAGGAGGTGAAAGATAAGGGAGGGTCGCAGGGGAAGATTAAGAGGGAGTACAGGGTAGTTTTTTGAAATGTGGCGGGTATAAGAAATAAGGGGAAGGACTTCTGGAGGGAGAAAAGGAAATGGGATGTTATGTTCTTTTGTGAAACATGGATAGATGAGAAGGGATAGGAAAAAATAAGGGGTTCGTTGCCGAAAAATTATAGGTGGGAGGTACAGTTGGCAACCCAAGTAGCACATAAACGTTTCTTATTGGTGCTTGACGATTAAAAAATATTGGATACGTTTACAAAACGTTTATAAAACAAACATGTGCTACCTGGAAAGGAGAGATAGCGGGAGAGGGAGAACGAAGGGAGGTATGTTGGTGGGAATTAGGAAAGGGATTGAAGTGAGGAGGTGGTTGGAAGATATGGATGGGATAGTTGGGGTGGAGGTGATGTAGGAGAGTGAAAGATGGAGGTTGGTGGGAATATATGTAAACGGAGACATGTAAGCGAAATTAGAGTTTTTGAGAGGATGGATGGAGGAAGGCGAGGAGATATTAAAACGATGATAGGGGAAGATTTTAATGCTAGGACGGGGGAAGAGGGAGGGGGTATAGTGGAAGAAGGTTGGGAGAGAGAAGGAAGAACCAGAAGGTCAAAAGACAAGAAGATAAATAAGGAGGGGAGAGTATTGTTAGAAAGGATAGAGGAGTTAGATTGGGAGATATTCAATGGAGGGGTTGAAGAAGATGAGAAAAGGGAGTGGACTTTTACGGGCGCAAGGGAGGAGTCAGTGATAGATTACGTGATGGGGTAAGTGAAAGATAAGATAGAAAAGTTGGAGGTAGAAGAGAGGGTGGACTCGGATCACCACTTCATAGTAGTGAGTATTAGAGAGGAGCAAGAACTAGGCGAGAGAGGGGGGGTAATAGAAAAGGAAAATGGGTGTGGTTGGAGGAGAGAAGGAAGGAATTTAAAGAGGCTTTAAGGAAGATATCAGTAGGAGATAAGAGTGTGGAGGAGAAATGGGAGGTGATGAGAAGGAAGGTAAAGGGTTTTGGAGGAGGGGCGGTAAGTCGTCAGGGAGGGAGGAGAGGAGCAGAGGCTGATGGGATGAAGTATGTGAGGAGGGCAAAAAGAAGGTGAGACGGGAATTAAGAAAATAGAAAAGAGGAGAGGGGGAAGGCAAGGCTTATAGGGAGGAGAAGGGAAGATATAAGAAATTGATAGAAAGGAACAAGAGGGAAAAAAATGAGGTGGGAGAGGGAAATACGGCAGATAAAAAAGGAGAGTCAGGTGTGGGAAGTGGTGAGGAAGGAGAGAAGGAAATGGAAAGGCATAAATGAGGGAATATTAGAGTGCTTTTAGGAGGGGTAGACAAAAGGGTTGTGAGGGGGAAATGGGAAAGTAGGAGCGAGGATGGTGGAGGAAGGTATAACAATCAATGAGATAAAGGAGGTAATAAGGAGGATGAAAGATAAGAAAGCAGCGGGAGTGGATACCAATGGAGGCATGGAAGTATGGAGGGAGGGGATATTAGATTGGGTATGGAGAACTTGTAACAGGATATGGAGGGGGGAGGAGTGGATAAAGAAGTGGAGTGAGGGAATAATTGAAGAAGGGGGACGGGAGCAAAGTAACAAATTATAGAGGGGTAACGCTAACACCGACACTGTATAAAAATATACGCGTCGACACTGGCTGAGAGAGGAGGTAGAGAGGAAAGGGATGATGCCACAGAACCAAGCGGGGTTCAGAAGGGGGTAGGAACGATGGACAACATCTATGCGTTGAATTACTTGATAAATAAGCAAACAAGCAAGACGGGAGGAAATATGGTAGCGTTCTTTATTGACCTAAGAGCTGCATTCGATTCGGTGAATAGAAGCCTAGTAATTAAGGCATTGAGGGAAAGGAAGGTTAGAGAGGGGCTGGTGGTTAGATGTGAGGACATAATAAGGGAAACGAGGAACAGAGTAAGAGTAGGAGAGGTATTAGGGTCGAGCTTTTGGACGGGAAGGGGAGTAAGACAGGGATGCCCCCTGAGCCCGTATTTATTTAATATTTTGATCGCGGATTTAGAGGAGGAGCTGAAGAAGGGTAGATGAGAGGGTGTAAGATTAAAGGGGAAAAAGGTCTACTCGTTGGCATACGCAGACGATATAGCCTTAATGGCAGAAGAAGAGGGAGGGATAAGAAGTATGATGGAGAGAGTGAAAAGATATTTGGATAAAAAGGGACTGGAACTTAACGTGGAGAAGTCGAAACTGATGAGGTTTAGGAGAGGAGAAGGGAGGGAAAAAAAGGTCAGCTGGCGATGAAAGGGGAGGGTGGTACAGAAGATAAAGACACTCACATATTTGGGATACACGCTCCAAAAGAATAGAGGGCAGGAAGCGCATGTAAGAGAGAGGGTCAAAAGGGGGGCAGCGGTAATGGGGGCGGTATGGGGACTAGGGAAGAGGAGGTTTAAGGGAGGTTGGGTAAGGAGATTGTGGTTATTTGATTAGTTGGTTTGGTTGGTGGTTGAGTACGGGGTGGAAATTTGGCGGTGGAGGGAGAGGGAGAAGGTGGAAAGATGAGGATCCATATGCTCCTATGAGATTTTTTCATAGGAATTAAGTAAGTATATATTGTAATAGGAAAAAGTTAAATAAAAGTATGATAAACCTTCTTGGTAATAGCTGAAGGTATATCCGATATTTTATTTTTTTTTATTGTATGTACGATATTCAGGTGAGTTATTTAGTATTACAAAATAATCACAAATACGAATTTCTATGTTTAAACAGGAAACGGTTTAAACAGGAACGATAATATTAAACATGTCGGTTTAGCACTTGAAAACAGTGTTTTATGTATTAAAAAATAGTATTTCTGATAATTTATACATAATAAAATTCGAAGGAAGCCGGAATTGGGGTTTATGGACTTTTTTCTTTTTTAAAATTTAGTTAGCTGTCAAAAGATTGATTAAGATTATTATATTTAAATGATTAACAATTCAGAAATTTAAAAAATTAAATTTTACACTATACAATACTAGATATTGATTTTTAATAAAATCTATATCTATATAATTTATAAATTTAGAAAGAAGACAAAATAAAATGAATAAAGTTTTAAAAATACTTTTTGTAATATTTGTGTGTGTTGAATTAATTGGTCCAATGACAAAGCATTGCTAATAGAGATAATGATAAGTTTCCTCATAAATGTCAAGTAAAAGATTTGAAAAACGCAATAATTCATCAAATCATGATTTGATCTTTAAATGCAGACATATTGCATTTGTTATATATATATAATACATAAATTTATTTTTAGAATAGAATCGTCGAAAGAGCAAGTATAATCTATAAAAACGCAATTATATATATATATTTTGACCGTTTCTATAAAATTCTAACATTTTTATGTAAAAAATTTTTGCAATAACGGATTATAGACAAATGAAAGAATGGCATAAAAAGTAAAATTTTATATAATCTACTATTTAATAATCTATAAAAAGATAAATATATAATAAAACATTATATTATTAGAATATTATATTATAAAATATTATTTTCATAGAGCGAAATTAAAAAAATTATTTTTTAAAAATTTGCGTTTATCATTTTAAATAGCACATTCTTTTTCTAATGAAATGATAACAGAAGCAATTTTTACTCACCTCTCCAGCTCACTTTGATCGGACATGTGATTGTCTGATTTTTAATGAGATATGCATTTAGTGATGTTAAGCTTGGACTTGTTCGTAACGTACCCTCGTCGTTTTTCCATACGTACGTAATCGCTGTCTGTTCATAAGATACTAAAAAAAGGAAATTTAGATTTTATTTAACTTTCTCATGCATTACATGCTTAAAAAATATAATTATTCTTTTATACTATTTATCGTCAAAAGTTATATTTTAAACGTGATACTTACTGCTCTCTATCGCAAATGAACACAATGGGTCATCAAAGGGGAAGATATTAAGGCTACCCTGACAGGATATGATAAGATGACGCCTGTAAAACAATAGTCATCTATTTACATAAGTTCAAAATAAATTAAAAATGTCGAATTAAGTAATACTGACTCCAAGTTATCTGGAAAAATTCCGCAAACAAATTTTTTAAAGTATTTGCAATAATGTTAAATATTTATAAAGAAGGTAAACACTTTATGGAATCAGCTTCATTTTGAGATATATTTTGCAAAATAAAATTCTAAATGATTTACACTTTAAATCGCATGGGCCTTCTAATTACTGTAAGTTATTAATTTTTTCTTGTTAGTCTACATATCTTCTAATGATTCAGTATATCCTTTTATTGTTAGTAGCCTAGTTTACATACTTTTTAATAAACCTATCAATAACTTTGATATTCATATTTTATCAAGACATGACATTCTTATTGTTAGTAACTTTTAATACAGTTTAGCCGATTTTTTATTCGAAAATTAACAATTAACGCTCGAGAAAGTAGTTCGTATAATCAAATATTAATATGTATCAATATATAAGATACATCTCTATATGTTTTCTTATTTTTATATAATCTCTGTCCATACACGAAAAATATTAAGAATAATTGAAAAATAATTAAAAGAATAATTTTTGCACTATTTTTTAAAGAAAAAGTAAAAGTGAAAAAAGAAAAATTACTAATATTTTAAATTATATATTCATATAAAATTATATATGGACATTTTTTTTTACTTTCTCAAATGCTTCAAAAATAATGAAAAAATTATATTATATTCTTTTTATTATTTTTCTTGTATATACGAACAGAGATTATACAAAAGAAAGAAAACACATAATTGATATATTTTATATATAAATACATTTATACATATATTTATAATTATGAGCATTTTTTCCCGCAAGTAAATAAACAATATATTTTCTGTGTTCAAAACAGAAACTTTGACAACATGTCAGTTAAATACTTAAATATTTTCTTTAATCTAATCAGACTTTAAATTAGTTTGAGAAAAAAGACTAAAATTAAGTTTTTATTACAATGTTTATAAGGTGTAACCATGTAAAAAAGTTTAACATAAAGATATAAGAGAAAGAAAACATATATAGACATATTTAACCCTCAGTTCCTAGGTTGGGTCTGACAGACCCGGCACCTTTTTTCTCTTACCTGTAACTCTGTACTAAGAGGGATGGGGGGTATGGGCTAGGGGGGGGGGAAACTTTGGCATACCCCCTACCACTCTGACACCCAAGCCGACTCGGTCCAGCCCCAGCTGCTGAGCAGTGTGTATAGAAAAAAAAGTTACGGGTCTCACGGACCCAGTCTAGGAAAAACGTTGCAAAAAGTGTAGTGTGCCGAAAATTAAAATACAGGTAACTATTGCTTGAAATGATTATTTTGTTAATTAAAATGTTTCACTCTATAACAAATTATATATATATATATATATATATATATATATATATATATATTATAGATATATATATCCGGGAAAAAAAGTCCATATAAAATTGGCCACATATAGAAATATTGTTTGGGGTCTGATTTTTTATTTTTTATATAATTAAATGTAATATTTATAAAATATAACATTTTTATAAATAAATAACTTGTTTATAATTAACGAATGATCGTTTTTCTTGATGAAAAACAATAAAAAGGCTCATTTTATTCACTATATCACTATATACGTAGTGTAGGTATACAAATACAAAGAAAAATCATATTATAGAGCGAAAAATTATAAATATATATATATTTAATTTTTATAAATATATATATATTTATAATTATATATATATATATAAATATATATATATATTTATATATATATATATATATATATATATATATAATTATAAATATATATATATTTATAAAAATTAAATACAGCCTTAAAGTACAACTCAAGACCTTTCGTTTGCCCACTAATAAAATTCTTTTATCTTGATTTGAAGTGGAGATATTTAATTTTGAAAAAAAAGTGTTTTTTTTTCAAAAATTACTTTCATATTTTTCAAAATATTTAACAAACTATTAAATTTGGAAAATTCTAAATTGGATATTCTTTTTCTTGAGATTCTGGTGTTCAATTTGGAAAAAAAATTTTTAATTCTACGTTAATTTGATTCCGAGATACAAGCGTTTGAATATCGCTCGGGTCCCACAGACCCAGTCTAGGACGTAAAATTCCGATAGTCTAGGAACTGAGGGTTAATACATAATAATACATATTAATATTTGATTATATAAACTTCTTTTCCAGGTGTCAATTGTTAATTTTCGAATAAAAGAATCACAACTAAACTCTATTAAAAGTTACTAACAATAAGAGTCATGCCTTGACAAAATATTAAAGTTATTGATGTTAGGTTCTATTAAAGGCTATCACACAATTTTAATAAATAATAAGCAATTATTTAATTTTATTGAACTCAAAACTTAATATATATAGGTGCAAATAGTGAAACAAGAGTGTATAGAGTGGCCCAGACACGCAATTGTTCATTGTAAGCAACAGTTGTCGTAAGATTCACAATATCTTTCAGTCCGAAAAATGATTGTTTGTAAACAACATTTTTGCAGACGCGAAAAATATATGAAGCATGAGTAACTGAATTGGAAATCAAACCCAAGATCTTTTGTTTTTTTGGCAACTGCTCTTATCATCTAAACTACTTGTCAGACCTCTTGCCTAATATCATTTTACATTCACAATCAGTAATAAAGCAAAACAAGTCAAATGTTGAGCAATAAAGGGTATAGCCGGATAAATAGGTAAATCTGTCCCCGCATGTATCAGGTCCATAAGTTGACACCAATGTAATTGGTTAAAATTATGTTAAATGTTTACCTCAAAATAGCATTTTTGTGGGAGTTATAGAGGGGATAAAAATCAAGAAAGAAATTTTTCTTGAAAATGACTGAACTAATTTTCATGAAAAAAATGTATGTTGTGGAGATCAATGAAATAATTGTTCAAAAAAATTAAAAAGTTTTCTGACAAAAAAAAATTAGTAAAAAAAATTTTTTAATATTTTTGAGTGACACTTACTATATTTTTACAAAAACCTTTTCGAATTATCTATTTTTACATATATTTTTGCCAAATAGATCAGAGTGGTGCAACAAGGTTAAAAAAAATAAAATTCATGAACACAACGCCGCGCTGTATCGTGTCACACAGCGCTGCGCAAACGGTTCCAGCGATGCCGAGTGAATTGAACTTTCTCTGCCAGCAATTTGATCACTCTGTTGCTAAATTCTGTTGTTTCTTTCTGCATCTCTTCTTTATTAAAAGAAAATATACATCTATGCTTGGCGCATTAGAAATCGGACACGTTTCTTTCTCATGCAATTTACTAAGCGTTTTACTAACCTTTTTGCTGTTAAATATTAATTTTTTTTTATTCTAACAAAACTTTCATAACAATTTTGAACGTAGGACTCATTAGTTGTGTACTTTTTTATTTCAGTTACTAATTCGTTGCAGTTACTAATAATGTTACACTATACTTGAAAAAAAAGAGCCATTCTCCAGAATATTTCCGAAAGTGAGCAATAAATTAGGAAAACAATTTAAAAACAAAATCATAACAATTAATTGCGTTCATGTACTGTATGTTTGTAAGCTATGAGCATTATAATTACAATCTGTATAATTATTACCTTTATAAAGATTGTTCTATATTTAAAGAAGTCTCCCTTTATTGCGTGTGTGCGAGTGTAAGAAGGGAAATCGAATAGTTGCGTCGCGCGCGTTCGAGAATAATATTGTAATCGTTTTCGGACGTAACAATATATGTATATATAACCAAATCTAATCTAACACCTAACGTCTTCACCATAAATATTCAGATATATATAATTAAATGTTAATTTTTGTTGCTAATTTATTGCTATAAGCGTGAATTCATTGCTCCATTAGCAAGAAAACAATATTAAAAATAGAAGTTCTAATTTATCATTAAGCTAGTACCTCCATTTCCAAAAAATACTTATATTGTATACATATAAGTATTTTTTAGAAATGGAGATACTAGCTTAATAATAAATTAGAACTTCTATTTTTAATATTGTTTTCTTGCTAATGCAGCAATGAATTCACGCTTATAGCAATAAATTAGCAACAAAAATTAACATTTATTGTAATTATATATATCTAAATTTTTGTGGTGAAGACGTTAGGTGTTATATATATATATATATATATATATATATATATATATATATATATATATATATATATATATATATATATACACATATATACAGGATGACCCATTTTAAACAATATGGTCAATTTTCTCGTAAACTAAGCGAAATATCGAAAAATTGTTCAAACATGTGTTGCATAGTTTCGAAGGGGCTTATCATAAGATGATGCCATTGGTTTGACCTTGAAGAGTCACATGAAGGTCACGTGAAGGTCATTTTAAATTTCTTAAATGGAACACCCTATATATTTTTGCATATTCTTGTAGCTTATCTCGAGAGCTTTCCAAAACACTATAATAAAATGTTTTTTCATTAAACACTTCTCGAGTTATAAGGCTTCAAAGTTGCAATATTTTGACATAAAATACAAGATATCTTGTAAAATATTCATTTTTCAATTATCTTACCCTAATACTTTTATACACAGAATAATGAGACGAATCAATTGGTGTAAAGAAAACACATAGTTATCTTTAAGAAAAAATTTGAATTTGCAACTAGCAGTTACACATTTTTACTTTAACATAATTGTGTTTTCTTTACACTAATTGATTCGTCTCATTATTCTGTGCATAAAAGTATTAGAGTAAGATAATCGAAAAATAAATATTTTACGAGATATCTTGTATTTTATGTCAAAATATTGCAACTTTGAAGCCTTATAACTCGAGAAGTATTTAATGAAAAAATATTTTATTATAGTGTTTTGGAAAGCTTTCGAAATAGGCTACAAGAATATGCAAAAATATATAGGGTGTTCCATTTAAGAAATTTAAAATGACCTTCGCGTGACCTTCATGTGACTCTTCAAGGTCAAACCAATGGCACCATCTTATAGCCTCTTCAAAACCATGCAACACATGTTTAAACCATTTTTCGATATTTCGCTTAGTTTACGAGAAAATTGACCATATTGTTTAAAATGGGCCACCCTGTACATATATATATATATATATATATATATATATATATATATATATATACATATATACATGCCTTAAGCGTTACAGTAATCGCGATTCCCACATTCTGTCATTTCTGGTCTTTTTTCGTCCCTGGTATTTCTATACATTATATTTGCGACTTTTAGGCACACAGTGAGAAGAGTTCATTGTTATACGGTCGCTAGATATCAAAAAGTCGTGTATGTCAAAATTTTGGAGTGCTATACAAATGACAACGGATATGGACGAGCGATACGCAATGATGGATTCTCATGTCCTAGCGACCGCGTAGCAATGAACTGTCTGTTCTGGCTGCACATTAATATTTATACAAATTGGTCAATCATTTTTAATTATTTTTTTAATAATTATTGCGAAAACCACAAAACCATGTAGAAATGTTCATGCTCAGTTTGATCCGCTCTACCTGTATACGAAAGATTTTTTACAAATTATGAGCGTATATACAGGCTCCGGTAATAATCGCCCCACCTCTGTAGGGCAGATAGAGCAGGTCAAACTGAACATAAAAGTCCTACATCATTTTGCGATCTTTGTAATAATTATCGAGAAATTAATTAACAAAGATTGACAAATCCGCGCGAGTATAAGCGCGCGGCGAGAAGGCTCATCTCATTGCTACGCGGTTACTAAACGCGCTACTTATACGCATCCAGTCGTAGACCGCTCCTTTTATCATTCAATGAGCGCTTAGTAACCACGTAGCAGTAAGATGGGCCTTCTCATCGCGCGCTTGTACTCGCCCGGATTTGTCAATCTTTGTTAATTAATTTCTCGGTAATTATTATGAAGATCACAAAATGGTAGAGGACTTTCATGTTCAATTTGACCTGCTCTATCTGTCCTAGAGAGGTGGGGCGATTATTACCGGACACCCTGTATATATATATATATATATATATATATATATACACAAATATTCATTTTCTGATTATTTTACCCTAATACTTTTATGCACAGAATAATAAAATAAATCAATTGGCATAATTAAAACACATAATTATGTTAAAGTAAAAATGTGTAACTGCTAGTTGTAAATTCAGATTTCTTAAAGATAACTATGTGTTTTCTTTACATTAATTGATTCGTGTCATTATTCTGTGCACAAAAGTATTAGGGTAAGATAATCGAGAAATGAATATTTTACGAGATATCTTGTATTTTATGTCAAAATATTGCAACTTTGAAGCCTTATAACTCAAAAAGTATTTAATGAAAAAATATTTTATTATAGTATCTTGGAAAGCTCTTGAGATAAACTACAAGAATATGCAATAATATATAGGGTGTCCCATTTAAAAAAAAATTGAGGTGACCTTCACGTGACCTTGAAATGACTTTTCAAGGTCAGACCAATGGTACCATCTTATGACCCCTTCGAAACCAAACAACTTATGTCTGAAACATTTTTCTCTAAACTAAATAATTAGAGAGATATTTAGGGTGGAACATTAAAATAGGACACTGTGTGTGTGTGTATATATATATATTCATTAGCACCGTTTTTGTGTCGTCAAACGACAATTGTATATATATATATATATATATATATATATATATATATATATATATATATATAGTCGTTTGAGGACACGAAAACAGTGCTAGTGAAAACATTGGTTATAACAGCTAAAGTTAGTTATAGAAATTGACATCAGTTGAATCAGTTGTGTGAAGAAATCAGTCATCTTTCGTTGCTTCTTCACACAACTGATTCAACTGATGTCTATTTCTATAACTAACTTTTGCTGTTATAACAAATGTTTTCACTAGACCTGTTTTCGTGTCGTCAAACGACAATATTATATATATATATATATATATATATATATATATATAGAGAGAGAGAGAGAGAGAGAGAGAGAGAGAGAAAGAGGATTGGAAAGATGGCGGTTAGAGAGTGGAAGCAGTAAAGTAAGAGTGCGGAAATGTGCAAGGTTTAAGAGAAATGGGAAGGAGAAGTGAGGAAAGAAGGAGTGAAAAGAGGAATGCAAGAGGTGCATGAGAAAGTGGAGGGAAAGAGAAGGGCGAACGGAGAGAGGGAGTATGAGGGCATGAAAATCGCAGTGTGGAAAGAAATGACGTGGAAGAGCTGGTGACGCTTGAGAGGAAAAGCGAGAGAATGAGCAGAATAAGAAAAAGATAGGTGGAGAAATAGTGGAACAGAAAACGGAGGGCTGAAAGTGGAAGCGGAGTGAAAGAAGAGGCCGGAGACGAGGAGGAGTGAATTAAGAGCGGAATATATGACGTAAAGAAATTACGGCGAGACTGGGAGAGGAGGATAATGGAGCAGATAGCAAAAAGAGGTCGATAAATCGATATCGATAAAATGATGCGAGGCGACGGACGGGAAGGGGTGCTGGATAAGCACGATAGATGGCGGTAGGAGCATAATGGATGGTATAAGGAAAAAAGAATGAACAAGGGATCGATATCGATACATCAGAAGGACGGGGTATCGATTTGGATAAAGGTGGGCAAGAAGAGTCGAGAATCGCTTGTAGTGACAGGTGGAGGTTATGTAAGAGTGCTGACTAGACAGGGAGAAGTGTGGAAGAGCGTAGACGAAGGGAAAGAGTGAAGAGACGTCAAGAGGGTAACAAGAAGAGTGGAGGGAAGCCAAGAGTGGAAGAACGTGAGTAAAGGAGCGAAAGGAAGGAGCGGAAGAGAAGAGGAAGTGAGAAGGATAATCAGGAAGTTAGAAGCAGTGAGGGAGAGTAAGGAGGAGAAGGAAGAGGGCAAAGAGAAGAGAGGAAAGGACGGGTTACAGGGGAAGAGAGTAAAAGAATGGAAAAGGAGGAGAGAGATGAAAAATGAAGTGGAAAAACAAGTAGAGGGAAGAGAGAGAAGAAAGAGGGAGAGGAGAAGGAGAGAAGCAGGAAGTGAGAAAGAAAGAACACGAGCGACGGAAGCGGAGGACATAGGATGGGATAGACAGGAGCTGCATGAGAGGGGCGTGGGGTGGGGAAAGGGGAACAGAATGTAAGGTCACGAATTGGCTAGGATCGGGAAAGGGAAAAGATATGTGAGGAGAAGATAGAGGAATGGAGGAAGAATGTGTATAGAAGCATAGTGTGTAATTGAAATAATTTTTGGATTGTAAGGGGTTTGGTGTACCCCTAAAAACACCCCGGCAACCCGTTAAGGAGTCCGGAGGAAGGTATGAGAGAGAGAGAGAAAGAGAAAGGGTGAGAGAGGGAGGGAGAGAGAGAGAGAGAAAGGGTGAGAGAGGGAGGAAGAGAGAGAGAGAGAGAAAGAGAGAGAGAAAGAGAGAGAGAGAGAGAGAGAGAGAGAGAGTGAGAGAGAGAGAGAGAGAGAGAGAGAGAGAGAGAGAGAGAGAGAGAGAGAGAGAGAGAGAGAGAGAGAGAGAGAGAGAGAGAGAGAGAGAGAGAGAGAGAAAGGGTGAGAGAGGGAGACGGAAGAGGAGGACATAAGTATTAGAATGTAGAGTCACAAAATGGACAGATAGGGAAATGAGGGATGGGTAGGAGTGTGAGGATGTGTAAGAGGTTGTAAGAAATGGGGCATGAGTAAAGGTTTATTATATTGTTATGTAAGTGTAATGATGATGTACAGGGACTATGTGTAGATGTATGAGACAGAGGGGTGGAAAGGATAGAGAAAAGGAGTGGGACGGTAAAGGAGGGTAAAAGAAAGGATAGGAGAAGAGGGAGGGTAAGAGAAAAAGTTGTTGGGCGTGGGGGAGGGAAGGAAAATAGATTGTAAGATCGTAAAATGGCCAGGTACGAGATAGGGAAATGAGGAGAGTTGAGAGGGGATACATGTAAGATATTGAATGTATATAGTGTATATATGTTTATATGATGATGTAAGTGAAAGAGGAGAAGAGGAGATTGCAAGGGGTTTGGTGGATTCCTGAAAACACTCTGGCAACCCTTAGGGAAATCTGGAATAAATTCTATCTATATATATATTGTCGTTTAACAACACGAAAACAGTGCTAGTGAAAACATTGGTTATAACAGCAAAAGTTAGTTATAAAAATAGACATCAATTGAATTAGTTGTGTGAAGAAGCAGCAAAAGATGACCGATTTCGAGCAACAACATACAGATAAAGATACTACGGCATAATAGATACCGAGCGTAACAGCCGACGGAAGGTTTACGAAAAGAATATCTGTGAAACCACAAACAATGAATAAAGTTAATTGTCACATCGATGAGTTGAAGATAATTGATTTAAAATTGTATTAAGAGCACGGAAATTAATAACGATCGGCAATAAAATTGAATTTAAAAAGCAGATAGAGGAAGCCATCGCACGAACACGGTTCAAGCACAATAGAACAGAGGGAAAATGAAATAGTACATAAGGAATTTATAGCAGACAAGAAAATAGCAAACGATAAAGAAACAGATAATAATGAAACAAGTGATGAAGACTTTTCGATTGCAGACAACGAAAAGAAAAAACGATCCGAGCAAGCAAAGGCATGTTGATGTAAGATAAGACGAAACAATAGCGTCACGTTGAATAATAAAGAGAGACATTGCACGGGAATTAAACAATATAAAGATGAATCCGAAAATTCTGATACTTCGACTGAACGGGAAGGCAACCGGAGAAATTGATATACAAATGCAAACGAAAGTAAAAACTCAGAATGTCTACATAATATGTAATTTCACGATTAAAGATGTAGAAGGTAGTCTGACATATTTTTCGAGCAATTGAAAAATGGAATTTGAAGAGTGTTTTGCTACAGTGGGATCTTACATATACCAGATAAATTCTAAAAAGATCGGCCAAAGTATTGTATTATTTGAGAAAAGAGTACTTTGTAGAAAATTCTTAAACAAAAATTAAAAGATAAATTCCATATCAAAATAAATAATGCTACATAATCAACTATTTAAGCACTAACACCAGCTCGCAGAAAGCAGTTGACAATACATTTACCCCATGCAAGAAAATAGTCGAAATTACATTGAAGAAAATGCGCTTATCCAATATATATGGCATACCTGATAAAGAAGACAACAAAGCGCGTCTACGAAGCACGCACAATACGCGAACTAAAGAAGAAACTGGAAGTATAATCAAATGAGAGAAAAGATGCAACGGAAGACTACAGCAGAAAGAAAGCAAAAGCGCAAAAAACCTGTTAACAAAGCCGGATAAGAATCTGCTTTAATTGTAATTCAACAGAATACGATATAAAGAATTGTTCAAATGCAATTAAGGGTTAAAGTGTTTTAAATGCAATAACTTTAAACATATTATATTAAAATACCAGTAAACATAGATATTGGAAGCATCTATAACCATGCATAGTGAATTGCATAAATAACACGGACAATAAATTTATTCTTGTCAATATTGCAAGATAAAGTGTTACGCTCTGATCAGAAGTGATGTAAGTCTTATACAATATGTACAAGCATATTAGTGAACCAGAATTAAGTCAAACAACCCGTTTTCATTATTAATTACGAAATGTCACAAGACCGAAGGGCAATTCCAATTAAAATTGTCAGTTGGAAACAATACTTATGAAAGCATTGTACATGTTTCTATCAACTCAATGATGGCCGAGTTGATACTAGAATATAACTTTTTGCGTAACACAGAGATAGTTATAGGGAAAGAAAAAATCGAAATCAAATAGTTGCTGAAAGGAAAAGTTGACACCGCAAAGGAGAAGAACCCCGAACATATGATCTTTGAGAAAGCGATCTTTGCAAATTGTGCTACTATCAATGAAATCGAAGCTCCAGAAACGTATAAAAGCAAAATAGAAGTATTAATAACCAATTACGAAGGAAACTACCCGGTAACAAATTTTTATATATAATCAGATAGAAATGGTCGTATCTAATTATACAAATTTATATACGAAATTTGTTCATTTTATATATAATTATATATAATTACACATAAAATGATGCAGGCATTGTATATAAGTATGTATAAGCTTACATATACATATTTCTAATTGCAGCTATCAATCCATTTATATATAAATATACGTAACGTTTTATATGGTGTCATCTATAATTATACATATTTTTACACAATTATGTAGACTACTGTATAATTATATTCAATTCTGCATAACTATACATAAGAAATTTTTTATCGGGTAAAGTTCTCTTAATGAATTCGACGCCAGTTAATCTTCGTCTGTAGATTTCTCTCCAAAGGAAAAAGATATTTTAAAGAATTAAATACGTGAATGGTTAGCAACAAGTATAATCAAACCTAGCACGAGTGAGTATGCTGATCCAGTTGTTACTGTAGATAAAAAGATTATTTCAAATCGTATATATAGATTATAGAGCACTAAACAAAATAAATGATACGCGATAAATATTCAATGCCTTTAATAAAAAATAAGATAGACGCACTTGTAAACTTTTGTATATTTTCTGTACTCGATTTGAAAAACGGATTCTTTTACGTACTAGTAAATAAAGATTTAAAAATACACAGCTTTTGTCACACCAACAAATCAATACAAATTTATAAAAACTCCATTTGGTTCTGTAATAGTTCTATCAGTTTTCTAAGATTTATTGATGAAATATTCAGAGTTCATATCCAAAAAAGTGTGTTTGTATATATACACACACATATACAAGCGCGGGCGCATATACACGCACTTTCTTGGATACGATCTCTGTACATTTCATCAATAAATATATATATATATATATATATATATATATATATATATATATATATATATATATATGTGGGGCATTCCATACGAAATCGACCACTTTTTTCCGCGGACATTTTTTATTTCCTTCATTTTTTTTTTATGTTTTTGCACTTATTGAAAGTAGTTTCCACGATTTTTTTTAGATTTTTATCTCCATCCATACTCGACTTATAAATTAAGAAAAGAAATTAATAAAAAAAATTCAAATAGTTATTACTTTAAGAAGAATAAAGATATTGGCATTTATCAAGTGGTCATTTTTTTTATTTTTGAATGTAGTTATCGAAAAAAATATTGAAAAAATTTTTAAAAATAATTTGACATTGTTTTAGTCAATTTTAATCAAAATTATTTTTTTTTCCTTAATGAGACCCCTTCGATTTTTTTCTAAAAAATTGATGACATTTTAGACTTAAATACAAAATTTTTGAGCCATGAGCGAAGAGGGGATTCAAATAACTTTGATTTTTTAAAACCATTTTGTGCAATTTTTTTTTCGAAAATTACATTTTTTAGTTTTTTACATTACTCTGATAAAAAAAAGAGTATATAGACATAATAAATACTTATTCTAAAATATTAATAATAGAGAAAAAAATTTTAGTATTTTTTAAAACTATTTTTTCGCTGTTTTCCTCAAAAATAATGTTTATTAATTTCTTAGACAACTCCTATCGAAAAAGAAGCTTTGCAAAAAAAGAATAATTAAATAACATTAATTAAATAAAACATATTTTATTAGAAATTATAACACAATAACATTTATTTTTTAATAAATTAAATAATTTATTAAAATAATTAATTTATTATTTTTTTTCCTTTTTCTTTGTTTTCCTGTGTTTTTAAATATTTCATAAGAGTTTGCATTAGTAGATTGAGAAAATCTTTTAACATTAATAATTCCATAAATAATAAATAATTAATTATTCAAATTATTAAAAAATAAATGTTATTGTGTTATAATTTTTAATAAAATATGTTTTATTTAATTAATGTTATTTAAGGAAAAAGGTCTCATTAAGGAAAAAAAATAATTTCGATTAAAATTGATTAAAACGATGTCAAATTATTTTAAAAAATTTTTTCAATATTTTTTTTCGATAACTACATTTAAAAACAAAAAAAATGACCCTGATAAATGCCAATATCTTTATTCTTCTTAAAGTAATAACTATTTGAATTTTTTTTTTATTAATTTCTTTTCTTAATTTATAACTCGAGTATGGATGGAGATAAAAATCTAAAAAAAATCGTGGAAACTACTTTCAATAAGTGCAAAAACATAAAAAAAAATGAAGCAAATAAAAAATGTTCACGGAAAAAAGTGGTCGATTTCGTATGGAATGCCTCATATGTATAGCAGCAACAATCAAAGTTTTTTCTAAATGCGACTGTTTTATTATTATCCTAGAATAATTAGATCATCTATATAACTAAAAGCGATGTATATACATATCTCTAAAAAAACCTTTTAAAAAAAAGGTAAAAAAAAGGATTAAGTTCGCGTAAGAAACTGTTATATGTATTATCAAAATAGTTATTATTATTTTCAACCTATTATTATATGTTGGTGTTATTAAAAACTTTTCTACAAATTATTTTAATTTTATGTAAAATATATCCTACAAAATATAGCTTACAAAAAATAATGATATTAAAAAAATTGTACTAACAATAAGTCAAAACGAAAACTTATTTAAATATTTTAATCAAAAGAAGTTATATAAAATAGTTGTTTTAATTTTCTACTTTATATCCCACAAAAATAATGACGTTAAAAAATTATGTTAATTAAAAATATGCATACATCCTGAAAAGTTTAATGAAAAAAAAATATAATACAAAATATAAAAAATAAAATTAAAAATTAGAAATTAATAAAAAAATTAAAATTTATATTTATATATAAAAATTGAAAAATATAAATAAAAAATTTTAGTTAAAAAACTTAGCGCTGCTAAGCTAAACAATATGCTAATGAAATTGGTAGCGCCAAATAGCTAACAATAAGTTACAAATGTATTAATACTACTTATCAGCGAAACGTATACATGAGTCTTATTCGTAATAAAAATAAAGCAACGTGAGAATTTTCAATTATTATTAGAACAAGGATATATTATTCAATGAAGAATGTGATAATTTAAGAAACATTGGGAAAAGAAACATTTTAAAAATTCAAGTCGAAAATTAATGATACTATAAACACCGTAAAAAAGCTCCGATATACAAAAAACATAACATAATTGCAATCCGACGAACGTAATTCGTGCCAGGATTAAAACTTAAACAGCGATAGAAGCTTACAAAATATCAAAAGTAAAAATGATGATAGATCAAAAGGTGATAGAATAAAGTCGTAAAAATTTGTAACGACGAAGATCTTGAACGACAACTATGAATGATTATATGAAATTGTATAGAGATGTTCTTTCGATGACCGAAAAAGATCAGGAATGGCAGAATGTGGGAATCACAATTATTGTAACGATTAAGGCAAGATGGCGCCAACAAACTTAAAAGCACGGACTTGAAGGATGGAGCAAAATAATAAAGGGAGTGAAGCTCTTGCGGGGAGGGATCGCCATCTTGATTGGCGACATTAGTGCTGTCATCTTTTAGTAGTCAACTATATTTTTTAGCTGATTTGGGATAATAGTTGATAAAAATAAGGACTAATATACAAGGTTTGTTCAAAAAAAAGGTGACTTTTTATTTTTCTCGAAAAATATTTATTTATTCATCAATATCAATTTTGTCCCCTTCAAAGTAATCCCCCTCAGATATAATACACTTGTGCCAGCGCTTTTTCCAATCCTCGAAGCACTTCTGATATGCGCTTTTTGGTATGGTCTTGAGCTCTTCTAGCGATGCGGTCTTTATCTCCTCAATCGTGGCAAACCTCCGTCCTTTCATGTGTCTTTTCAGTTTTGGGAACAGGAAAAAGTCGCAGGGGGCCAAGTCCGGTGAATACGGTGACTGAGGCATGATTACGGTGTTGTTTTTAACCAAAAAATCACAAACAAGCAATGACGTGTGCGCTGGCGCATTATCCATGACTGGTTGTTCCACAATTCCGGGCGTTTTTTTCGTATTGCTTCACGCAAATGGCGCATAACTTCAAGGTAATATTCCTTATTGACCGTACGACCTTCTGGCAAGAACTCACGATGCAGCACGCCATTGTAATCGAAGAAAACAGTGAGCAAAACCTTCACATTTGACCGAACTTTTTGACCACTCATAAACACTTTTTTTGCTTAAAGTAGACTCGCCAAATGCCACAGTCAACATTTTAAGTGCGTCGGAGCACTTCATTTTATTTTTCACACAAAATTTAATACAGATTCTTTGATCCATTTTTTTCGATAGCAAAAAATTGCCAAGCACACCAAAACACGTCTAACCTTTATATCTGTCAAAAACAAACTAAAAATGCAAAATGGCTGATAATGTTAATATATGTTGGGGACATGTGTACCAACACAACAAAAAAAAATTCGAAAATCGAATGTACATAGCCCGCAAAATTTGAAAAATCACCTTTTTTTTGAACAAACCTCGTATATGTTTTATAAATTATTTATTTAGCTTTAAATAAAATTATTGAACATATTGAACATGAAATTAACACCTATTAATATACCTATATTAAAATTAACACATACAAATAATATATAATAAATAATATATGTATAATAAACATATAAAATAATAACGTATATATAAAATTATTGTCTCTTAAATAAAATTAATTTATTATAAAAATGTCTATAACTTAAATCAGATGAATGTGTTATATTTTTCGCAATATAAAAAAATCGTGTTTTAACATATTTTAAAATTATAATTTTTACTAATTGTATTTTATGACAAATAAATTAATTTTATTTAAGGGTTATAGGTATGTTAATAGGTGTTAATTTCATGTTCAATATGTTCAATAATTTTATTTAAAGCAAAATAAATAATTAATAAAAAACATATATGTTATTCCTCATTTTATCAACTATTATCCTAAATCAGCTAAAAAATATAGTTGAATACCGAAAGATGACAGTACTAATGTCGCCAATCAAGATGACGATCCCTCCCCGCAAGAGCTTCACTCCCCGTACCATTTTGCTCCGTCTTTCAGAAATTGACGTATGTCATGTCATTTTTTTACTAATGCACGAGTCAGAATTTGGCCATATCGCAGGACTGAAAATGAAATAGTAGACGTCGCCCGCGATATTTCAAGCCGGAAAACCTCGTATAATATGGAAAATATTTACATTAAATTATACATCGTTGTATTCGTTTCAAACAGTGCTACAACTTTTAGTATATCAAAATATCTACATTATTATAAAAAAAATTATGCATACCTCTCCGTTCTTCAATACAAATGAATTTTGTAATCAATCACTATACTCACAATAAAGTTTAGTTCAGGCCATTTAATTTTATACATATTTGATATGTATCTCTTTTAATTTAAAAGATAAAAGAGGGTGGCCACTTCCAGGTGGGACAGCCTGTATATATATATATATATACATATATGTATACATATATACATATATATACATATACATATATATATATATATATATATATATATATATACGTATATGTATACATACATATATGTATCTATGTATATATATGTATAATTGCTCCGTGAAATATTAAACACGAAAGAACGTACGCGATAAGCAAGAATCAGACTAATATATTGTTTATTAAACAAATTATTAAATTTTCATATATATACCATATATGTATCAACCTTCACTTTAATAACAATTAAAATATATACTTATCATTGACTTTATCATTGTCTCTATTTTAATAGTTCTAATTTAATGTAAAAAGTAAAAGAATGATAAAAAGTGAATATATTACGTGATATATATTACATGATATATTATAATCAGAAGCCTTTCCCACATGCAGTTCAAAATGTGAATCATTAATATTTGAATTGAATTAATAATATTTACTATTTTACTCATATACAGGGTGCGGCGCTAGAATTCGGACAAAATTCGATTTGAAGTTTTGGCTATATTATAATTCCGCCAGATGCGCTACGTGTCACTAATGTAGACATATACATATACGGGTAAAAAGTTCGTAAATAAAAAATAACGGAACACGTGTTGCATAGTGCAGAATTTAATCGAAAAATAGCGATAATCGAAAGCTTTCACGCTGGACGGATACTGCTTAAAATAATTAATTTCTTCGGATACCGCCGATCAACAGTTACGACATTGTACAAAAGTATACGGCTTTAGAGAAGTCTGAAGACGAATCTATTCCCAACAAAAAAGATACATAAGCGGCAGAGAAATACAAGACGCCGAAACTCATAAACAGAGTCCAAGAACTGATTTCAGAAGATCCGGGGACATCTCTTTGAAAATTAGTACACACTTTGAGGGTGAACGAAAAAATTGTGCGTCAGATCGCTGAAGAAGTGCACAACAAAACAGTGCATCCGCTCACACCAGCCGTTTGATGCAAAATTGACTCTTGGATATTGACACAAATTAGTCGATATTTTTAAATTATTTTCTCAATAATTATTCCAAAAAACGCAAAACGATACAGAACCTTTTTGTTCAGTTTGATCCGCTCTATCTGTACACGAAAGACTTTTTACGACTTACCAGACACCCTGTATATATATATATATATTATAACTGAGATATATATTTTATGTTTAGAAAATTTAATTTAAAATATATCAGTGTTATATAGTACCGCATAAGGTAGTTGACAGTGCCATTGCGATATATCCGCAGGGCAAAATGAACGGGAATGATAGGATCCTTAAAATCTCCATGCATTATGAAATACGTATCCGGTAACCAGATATCTTCGTAATGGTGAATCGCATTTAAATATTCATATCTGGATCTGTTACTATAACGTAATCGTGGGTCGTACCATTGTTGCTGCAGTAGGAATTCCACTTCGTATTTCTGTGAAAAGGATTAGACAATAACATAATTGAGGTAATTTGAATTATTATAATTTATGATTATATATGGAGATTATAAAAGTGTGAGTCTCATTCATTATTTTTTATTAAACTAGAACACAAAAGATGTAATTATATTACCAGACTGGATTCATCTGGAGAAGCTAAACTTAATAACAGCACGCTCACATTCACAGTCAATGTTCCTGAAACAATAAACAAATAGGACTTTAGTTTTTACATTTCGTTTATCCGATCGATCATTAAGTTGTACAAAGTGTTAATATTTGTTTTTATATTATTATATACTATTTGTTATAAAATAATATGCATATTTTTGCAACTTGAATAATATATGTATATTATATGTATATATATATATATATATATATATATATATATATATATACAGTACTGGCCAAAAATATATCACCTTTAGGATTTTTGAACATAAATTTAATTTAATTTACTTACTTATAAAATTAATTTTTTATATTATTAAAATTAAGTTTTTATATTATTTTATGAAAAATATTTTATTCGGTAAGTTGTATTTACTATCAAAACATATATTATGATATTATAAATATCCATGCACTTTGAATAAAATTATACTCAAAAATATTAAAGGTGATATCTTTTTGGCCGGTACTGTATATATATATATCCCCTACAGCACGACATATTTAAGGAATATTGCGAGAATATTGTTTTGCAGAATTGGAATATTACATGCAAATGCTCCCGAACTATATTGTACACTAAATCTGTAACGATGCTGATATATTTCAAGTCACATTGCATATATATTTTTGCAACGTGAATACAAGATATTGCAGAATATTTCTTATTTGCATAATACTTATTTGTCCGATTTTTAAACAATTAGTTTCATATCTGAATTCCCTGTAGGATTGTTTCAAAAATTAAGCTGATAAAAAAAATATATTTAATATTACTAGTTGTGTTTTTTGCAGGCTTTAGGTTCTCTTATGAAAAAAACTTGAATACAGAATAGATAACACATATTGCGTCACATAACAGTAAATAAATAAACTAACAAAAGATATGTGATTGCATTATAATATAGAAGTAATATTTTGTAATATCTCCAATAAAATTTTTAATTTATAATATTTGCACAATATTACTGCAATATTTGTAATTTGTCACACTATTGAAATATTCATGCAATATTTTAACAATATTTCGTGCTGTATTTTATATATATATATATATATATAATATATGCATTATATAATTAACATGTCAAATATATAAAAAAAGAATATGATAGCGCGGATATATTACACATTGTAATTATAATAAAAATATTCAGCAACGCTTTTTTTATGCTCAATTCATATTACGTTAACGAACATTTTTTTCTAGCAGGTTGGTCTATCAGTTAAATATTGTTATATTGTACATATTTAATAAAATTTATATTCTTTATATTTTAGAAGAAATAACTTAAAATAAATCATATTTCGTGATTTATATTAAACAATTGATATTATATAATACAATATGATAGATCGATCGGTGTAGAATTTTTTCATTGCATGGAAATTGTCCGATGCAAATTCCATACAATTGTAAACATGTAAAATATAAATATTGTATAGGTCTATGTGTTTATATATATATATATATATATATATATATATATATATATATAGCAACATAAGCTGATGCTCTTTAGGAATATGCTGAAAGCTTTTTTCGAGCCATGCTGTGCACATGCTGCTATTTATTTGGGAAAAAGCTTGAAGTCGTGGTTAGGACTCGGATTAGTTTTATTCCAAAATAATTATTGTTGATTACACATTCATCCTGTTAGGATATATAAAGTCTCTATTGATTTAAAGCGCATTTGATCAATAAGACACTGCAACAAGTGCTCTAGTTTGCCTAGAATGTATTAAAGAAAACGATCAACAATACCATCTGATGATTAATCATTCCTATCACCTATAGAATACTTGCGAAAATTATATACCTTGCTAGAAAATTGTGTATATATAAATTACTACACAACACAATGTTAAAAAACTCATAACAATTATGGTGGTACTACATTATTATCTGACAAAAACTGTATAATGCTAGACAAACATCTCATTAGTCAGAATAAAAAAGTAAACAACAATTTTTTATAATACATAAAAGGGCGTTATTATCTACTATAACATATATTTCATTTAAAGGCTACGAATGTGTTTACGGATAAATTTGTCTTTATAATACATCCTCAAACAAATGTTTCAATCTCTCAAGAAGGACTCGAGTCTTAACCAGCGATTTGACCGTCGTCACATATAAACAATTAAGACAAACTTGTTTACTGCGAGAAGTAAAGATATACATTAGGTTAGAAGATATAAAATATAAAGTATAAGCCCGCTTTGTATTTTAAGATAAAGTAATTTTTTAAGATAAAATAATATTCAAGAGTACCAGTTTTTATAAAGAAAAAAGAGAAGCAATTAATTTTACTAGTATAACATTTTTATATTTTAAAGGAATATTATTAAAGAGCACATATAATTTATCATTTTCTAATTTTAATGTTGATATTTATATTAGTCATGAGACGGTCACATTAATCGCACATAATATATATATATATATATATATATATATATATGCAGGGTGTCTCAGACTTACGAATCACCTGTTAATGGATTGATACCTGAGGTCATTTAGAGACGAAAATCCTAATACCAAAATGTCGAGGCTACAATAGTTTTCAAATGGTAAGAGTTTAAAGTTGACCAATTAGCATGACAAAACTTCGCGCGCTCAGGCACGTCGCATATTAAAAGTGCCACCGCACTAAATTTAATTATCGACATTGAAATATTGATAAATTATGTATTTAATTTATTGTTAAGTTATTGTTATGTAGTAATTTATTGTTATTAAAATAATTTTATAAATTTATCTCCTTCATGTGCGGTTAATAAATTTTGGTATTAGAATATCTCCGCAATGACAGAAAATCCTCGTAGCCACCCAATTAAATTCAATGTCGATGTTGCGCGCAGAATTACGAGAATTTTCTGTCATTGCGGAGATATTCTAATACCGAAATTTATTAACCGCACATGAAGAAGATAAATTTATAAAATTATTTTAATAACAATAAATTACTACATAACAATAACTTAACAATAAATTAAATACATAATTTATCAATATTTCAATGTCGATAATTAAATTTAGTGCGGTGGCATTTTTAATATGCGACGTGCCTGAGCACGCAAAGTTTTGTCATGCTAATTGGTCAACTTTAAACTCTTACCATTTGAAAACTATTGTAGCCTCGACATTTTGGTATTAGGATTTTCGTCTCTAAATGACCTCAGGAATCTACCATTAACAGGTGATTCGGTAAGTCTGGGACACCCTGTATATATATACAATAAAAATAATGAATTAAAAATAAAAAAACATCGATGCATGTTGCTAATGCCTGAACACGTCGACATCGGTTCTTAATAACAACATATTGTACATGACGAAGTGAGCACTAATAGATCGATGCATCGAGCACGAAAGTCAAGCTTCATTGGAATGTAGATCCTGCGATTGGCGACCAACTCTCATGCCGCACCGTAATACGATCGATTCTAACTTGTTACGTTTGTGGTTGATGGAAGCGGCATGTTACATCGCGTGTTACCTTATTTCAAATATATCGAATCTTGTTTCTTGATATCCATATTGTTTAACGCGTCTGTTGTTTCGTAATTAAATTATATTGGATCTTTCTACAAAAATATTAATTTTCATGAAGAATTAATTTAAAATATTACCCGCTATTAAATATGCAGTGCATAAAGAAGAATCTGAGAAACTTATTTTCTCAGTAAGACATTCTTGAAATAATTTAGTATTGTTATTCATTGAGATAATTATTCAAATTATTTAACTTATACTGTGAGTGAAATAATTCTAGAGAGAGAATCTCGTATTTATACAATAATATCACAATGCTATTATAAATTACAATACTTTAATAGCTATTTTGCAAATAAAATAAAGTCGAAAATTTCTTTAAAATATCAAGATAAATATAAAAATATGAAAATCAAATTTTTGAGTTATAAACTATTAAAATAGACTAATAATTATCAATAAAATATTGTATAGAATTCGTAATTGCTCATAATTATTATATTTACACACATATTGAGAAGTGTCATCTGTTGATTTTACAAATCAATTAATATTGACTTTTATTGTACATATATATGAGTTTGTTTCACGTGAATAGTATGAAGATACGTAAGAAATTAAGCGTTGCAATAAAAATCAATCTCAGCTAAGTTTTGAAAATCAAAGTAAAATAGTAAGTAATAAATTTTATTACATACGTAAATGTAGTTATGGTATCTAAACACGTTATACATAATATTCATTGGCCAATTTTGAGCCTTATTTATAATGATAATTATGATGACAAATATTATTTAATATTATTGTATTAAATTATTGATGCTATTTTCATTTCAGGATATTTAAATATTTAGTAATTGTAAAATCTTGTTTATGTATGTACATTTATGTTTATATAAAAGCATCAGTAAATATGCATAAAAGGATATATCTGATCTAAAAATTATCACATTTTGATTTTCATATATATTGTAGAAAGTTAAATTTTGAAATATATTGAATCACGTGGCAAATTTTTCTGATTTTTAAGATACACATATTACTTTGAAGTACTTTACTGATATTTTTAATTAAATTTGATTTTATCTATTGTTATTTATTTTATTGTTTTTCTGTTGAGATTTTATATATTTTTGTGTATCTTTTGGTGAAGAGACTTCAAGTTCCTGTTATCGTTATTTTGTTAATTTAAATAACATGATTTGTATGCAAATAAACACAAATATTAAATTCTTTTAAAAATTAATAGACAATTTTCATAAAATTTAACGATTTTTATTTTAAATCAGTTAATAATAATAAACATTGTTGCATATTGAAAATGACTTTGAAATTCATAAATTAGCGTGTCATGCTAGAAATGTAAAATTCTATAAAGATGTAAAAAAATAATTGTTAGTTATATGGATAAATCTATTAAAAAGAAAATTAAGATTATTTTTCATTTACACTTATAAGAGTTTAAGAAGAAAGGAGTTTTTACAATGTTTAAGATAAGTTTTTCCTGATGAAGATATTAAAAAGAGAAAGTGTGAAGAAAAAATCGCCATTTTTTTTGCATAAAAGGGACCTATAAAACATATTTCGCTATTTTATTTGAAGTTGAAATAAAAAAGAAAACAATGTTTATTTAACCAGGAAACTTAGGGAAATGTAATTTTAGAAATAATAATAAATGTTTTTAAAAATGTATATAAAAATATATAATAATAGCTGTGCTTGAACGTTTAATAAAAGATGAAACGTATTAAAACAAGCATTGCATATTTATTAATTTATTAATTTAATTCTACATTTACGAAATTGTATAGAAATTTTGTACATACATATAGGTGTCTTATTTTAATTTAACCTCTCCCTCAAAACATTTTTTATTTTTTATAGCAAAAAAAATGTTTGCGACAATAATTGTACAGTTTCAAGAAGGATATTAGATAGTGTCATTGGTTTGAGTTTGGATAGTCGTTTGAAGATCACGTGAAGGTCACTTTCAATTTCTTAAATGGAAACCTATCTTTTTATTGTATATTTTTATAATTTACCTTGAGAAATTTTCAAAACGCTGTAATTAAGTATTTTCATTAAGAACTTTTTGAATTATAAAGCTTCCAAGTTTCAATATTTGGATACGAAATATTTTTTGAGAAGTTGCAATAAAGATTAATTAAATTTTTCAATTGTAATTTTATATTTTATGACTAAATGAAATTTTCCACTTAAACTAGAATCATTAATAAAAGCAGAAAAAATCTATCGATTTATATATACAACAAATTTTTCTAGTTTTACTTATTTGAACAATGACGAATTTTAAAGAGTGTTTTATGCGAAAATGCGCCGCTCTCATATATAAATTTACAATTAATATTACGAAATAAATATACTCAAAATGAAAAAAATTTGTTAAAAACTCCGCAGTAATTTGATAAGCACATACTATCTGTGGTTCTAATCGTTATGAGGTGTTGCATTATTTAAACATAAAAAAATAATTGAAGAAACGACTCATCAAAACTTTTACAGTTTGGACAAAATAATTGTCCATATTAAAACGCCATGTTGACACATGTGTATCGATCGATGATTTGACATATAATTGATTATATGTATAATGGATTAATTATAGATATTATGATTGATATGTTAAATCACCAATTGATACATATGTATTAATGTATATCTTGATGTATACTGCTATACCAAGGAGGGAATGCACTCATCAAATTACCGCGGAATAATCCAGTTTATAATTTTTATGGTTATGAGTATGTTTATTGAGTACACAGAAAAAAAGAATATTCTTATTTTGACAATATCTTTAGTTTCAAAATGTAAATCTTGAAATGAGATTATATTGGGTTAAACAAAGAAAATTTGCTTGGATGAAGACATTTTATACAGTTCAATCGAGAAAAATATATTCTTGTTATTTAAGAATAATTTTTTTGAATGGAGAGGAAAAAATGTTGGATAGAAAATAACACATGTCCAAATCGAAGATTATAATTTTCTCAGAGTTAAAATAATTATTTTATTCTTGAAATGACAATTGTAATATTGAAATAAGATTATAATATTGTCGAAATTTAAGATTTTTAAATTCTTCTAAGAAGATTATAAATTGTTGCGAATATATGAAACAATGAACGCGTTCATATGAGTATATAAGTTTTGATTTAACACTTACTTTTTTTCTGTGTATGTAATATAAAAGTTTATAAAATATATGCCCTGTGCACGATTCAAATTTCGCGGAAGAATTAATTTCTAAAGAAATTTTACGCATTAACATCCGCGCATGGCTCTCATTGCCAAGTTTATAATTATGTGTTTGTAAATATTGGAGCCTTATTTATTTCGAATTATTAAAGTTTATATTCATGTCATCTTGACCGTTAGTATATGACATTCCTTTAACTTCAATATATTTTGTTTCGTTGAAAATGGAAATCGTGCGAAACGTTTGTATATAATTAATGTATACTTTTTAAACATTGTGTATTATAACAAAGTAAAAAAAAAATTTGCGCTGTATTTACCGCGCCTTGGCTTTTATTTGTCTTTTTTTTCTTTAGTAATTATTTTTTTTATCATATATATAAAAATCAAAGTAATTAAAGTAAGTAACGAGTGTAATCTTTTATACATATTTACCAAAGCATAATTATAGGAAGTTAGTCTTTTATATTTTTTAATATAGCGAAAGTATTTCACACACATTTAAATATATTATATCTTATTCATGTAAGAAAATTTATATGCGAATGAGCGAAGTGTCAATAATATCTAAGCATATCATGAAGTCAGGAGACATGTAATAAATGAAAAATGATTTATGATGATTACAAAGTGAGAGGGAAGGTCCGCTGCCACAACTAAACATACACATCACAAATCACAGTCCCACAGACACGAGCTCATAGTACCAATCATGTATATATCTTTTTTTTAATATTTATATTTTCTTTAATATTAAGATTTGTAATAATTATAATTAAACATCGAATATATTATCATTCCTTAATAGTTTAATAATTATATTATTGTTAATGTCTTATTTATTTATTTTTAATTATCCTGGTATGCATGTATGTATATGAGTGTACAGATATATATATATATATATATATATATATATATATATATATATATATATATATATATACAAGATGTCCCCGAATTGGCGGATCAACTCTCGTGGGTAGATAGAGCGTGTTAAACTGAAGAGAAAAGTCTAATATCATTTTACTAAATTTGCAATAATTAATGAGATATAAATTAATAAAGATGGGCCAATACGTGCCAGGATAAGCGCGCGGCGCGAAGAAACCTCCTACTTGTTTCTTGATACTAAGCGCGCAGCGAGACAGTAGGCGGAGCGCTGTACAACGGACGTACAAAGGGGGTACTGAAAGAGAGACGTACAGTGCGTTCTGCGTTTATGTCTTGCCGCGCGTCTAGTATCAAGTAACAACTGGGAGGTTTCTTCGCGCCGCGCGCTTATACTGGCACGGATTGGTCGATCTTTATTAATTTATATCTCATTAATTATTGTGAATTTAACAAAATGATATAAGATTTTTTTCTTCAGTTTAACACGCTCTATCTACCCACGAGAGTTGATCCGCCAATTCGGGGACACCCTGTATATGTATATATATATATACAGGGTGTCTCAGAATGACCGTATCACCTCTCGAGTGCAAATAGAGCGGCTTAAATGGAATAGAAAAGTCCTGTATCATTTTGCGATTTTCGGAATAATTATTGAGAAATTAATTTACAAAGATCGGCAAATCCGGCGCGAGTATTAGGCCGCTGCAAAAAAGATGGCGAGAAAGACGGCCCTAAGGACGGTCGCTAAGCGCGCGTGGCGTAAATAGGCGCCATTGCCTCGCGGTTACCAGGGGCATAGACGAGAAGCGTTGATAAGAACAATAGATTAACGATTATTATTTAGCGACCGGCCTAGCGATGGGCCGTCTTTCTCGCCATCTTTTTTGTGGTAGGCCGTCCTTCTCGCCATCTTTTTTGCAAGCGGGCTAATACTCGCGCCGGATTTGCCGATCTTTCTAAATTAATTTCTCAATAATTATTCTGAAAATCGCAAAATGGCACAGGACTTTTCTATTCCATTTAACCCGCTCTACCTGCACCCGAGAGGTGATACGGTCATTTTGAGACACCCTGTATATATATATATATATATATATATATATATATATATATATATATGGCTAAAAGATATCTAAAATGCTAAAACTATATGGCGAAGATTAGGTCAACAATATGTTTCAATTGTTTATTAATATTACTAATGCATTCGAGAATAGTTAGACATTGATACGTCAATGATATTCTTAATGTGATTTTTCTATTTCAATTAAATCAACTTTTACTACACTTTAATAATAAACCTTTAAAAACTGGATAAGTTTCTTTATTGACATATTTTAAAATTATTTATTTAGAATATAATATTAAATATATATATATCAATGTGTAATATTCTAGGAAAAAATTAAGACAAATTGCAAAAAATAATTTTTCCAGTTTCTAAAAGTTAATAAATTTTGAATATAATAGATTGGATATGTAAATAAAAATTTATAAATGATCTAAAATTAAATTATCTCTAACCAAAAGTTAGCAAAACTGCAAGTATAACACCTTTTTAAAAAATAAATCACAATGTTTAATTTATTAATATAATTAAATAAACTTTGATGTATATTATACGAGACATATTTGTATGTATATTACCTGACCGACCTGTAAACCATCGAGAAAGATCGATACGCACGTCCCATTCAGTACTCCAATTAATTGTATATCAGCTATTTATTTAATTAAGTTTACAATTGGTTATAATTACAATGTTAGCGATTATTTCCTAAAGTACAATATTTTGATTATTTCTTATTAAAAAATGGTTTTCATATAGAATCAGATTATTTTCTAACTAAAACTAAATTAAAATATATGTAGATATAGTAGTTAGAAAAGTATGTACCAAATCATAAAATATAGTGTTACTGTTTCCTTTAAATTTTAGATTTTAAAACTTTTCTTCAAATTTTGTGTCTAAACTTTGTTAAAATTTAAATTTAATTTATGAAAATTTAATTACATGCTCTGTTGTATGTATAAAACAATTATTATTATTATTGTTCTTATTATTATTTATTATATTTGTAAATAGAAAAATATGCATCAACATATAAACAATAATATCAATATTTTTCTTTTTTACAAAAAATATTTTCTTATAATCCCTAATAAGTTTAGTAAGTAAATTTGTATCTAAAGATTCAATAATATAAGTCATAATATTTTATGATTCTTTTAATAGAATCGAAAATTGAGTTAGTACTGAATAAGCTGCGTAGATCAATTTAAGTTGATAAACAGATCATGATAATGATGAATTAACTTCAAGTAAATGATATTAGGTAGTAACAAGAAATAAAATTTAAAGGACGGACCGCGAAGGTGAGTGCGAAGGTATTGGTGCGACGTATAGTGGTTATTGTTCTGGTTCTTGTTCTGGTTCTCGAGGTCGTTAGAGAAGATCGACGACTGGTTTGTCAAGCCGGTAGTGTCACCAGGCCATCGCATTCCGCAGCAGAAATCAGCATCTGTAACACCCAACAGCTCTGCGCACGTCTTATCCTCACTTTGTGCATTCTTCGTCTATTCCATTTAAAATTAGATTCTTCATCTATTCCATTTAAACCGTACGGTTTCAAAAAAGTCGGTTAGGATAACTGAGATTTGTATTCTCTATTTTTCACTTACGGCTGGATATTGATTTGTACAGCTTATATTTTTTATTCAATGTAGAAGACAATTTTATAGCTTATTTCAGATTATGTATATACATATGTATCTCTCTCTCTCTCTAGTCCATTTCTTCCATCATGTATTATATACTCTTAATTAATATGTAACTGTGACGTGTTTGATAGGTATAAGGTATAATCATGCGACTGTTTATGGGAAACAGTGTTCTTAAGAGTAATTGTGAGAAGAGAATTGTGTAAGTTTTCCAGTGTATATGTTTCTATGACACCAAACAACCCTTGCCCACGTCCCATCCTTTTACCAAGTATAACTTTTCACGAATTTTTTACAAAATTATTGTTATCCTGTTATTTCTCTTAAATTATTTCCATATATCTATACTCTATATACTTATATACATAAATACAGGGTGGGCCAAATAACCTGTGACAGGCTATTTTCTCCAAAACTATTGAAGATATGGACTTGAACTTTTTTTATTTTTACATATAGGAAAATTTTTTGGGAGGACTTTTAGGGGGACAAAAAGAAGGTACCCCTTATCTTTTTAATTGAATGGGGTACATATTTTAAAATATTTGGGTAGCTTTTATCAAATTAACAACATTTACTTGAAACATTTTTTTTATTTTTGTACTGTTAAGGAGTTATGAAAGATTTCAATTTGATTTACAGGATACATTTATTGATGTACTCTAAGTTATTTCAACCTTGTTTACAAACATGTTCGGCATTGAGAAGGTAATTTCTTTTCAAAATATTAACAAATTTGCGCTTAATGTAGAGTAACTAGAGAAATAAATGTACAATGTAAATTATCAGTATTTACATGAAGTCACTTTATTAAATGTTCAAAATGGTGTCCCCGAGCTTCTAAACACATGTTAATGCGTTTGCGAAGATTGTTTCGGGCCTCAAATTTCACGTCTAATCTACGACAGAATTTCCATTGTAACACTGACAACTAAGTGGAAGAAATTACCTTCTCAATGTTCAATTCAAACATGTTTGTAAACAAGGTTGAAATAACTTAGAATACATCAATAAATGTATCCTGTAAATCAAATTGAAATCTTTCATAACTCTTTAACAGTACAAAAATAAAAATAATATTTCAAGTAAATGTTGTTAATTTGATAAAAGCTACCTAAAAATTTAGAAAAAACGTACCCCATTCAATTAAAAAAATAAGGGGTATCTTCTTTTTGTCTCCCTAAAAATCCCCCCAAAAAATTTTATTACGCGCCAAGTAATCAGCCCCCATGTGTCATTTAATGTAAAAAAAATTCAAGTCTATATCTTTAATAGTTTCGGAGAAAATAGCCTGTCACAGGTTATTTGGCCCAACCTGTATATATATATATAGGGCATTCCATACGAAATCGATCACTTTTTTCTGCGAACATTTTTTATTTGCTTCATTTTTTTATGTTTTTGCACTTATTGAAAGTAGTTTCCACGATTTTTATCTCCATCCATACTCGAGTTACAAATTAAGAAAAGAAATTAATAAAAAAAAATTCAAATAGTTATTACTTTAAGAAGAATAAAGATATTGGCATTTATCAGGTGGTATTTTTTTTGTTTTTGAATGTAGTTTCCGAAAAAAATATTGAAAAAATTTTTAAAAATAATTTGACATCGTTTTAGTCAATTTTAATCGAAATTATTTTTTTTTCCTTAATGAGACCCCTTCGATTTTTTTCTAAAAAATTGATGACATTTTAGACTTAAATACAAAATTTTTGAGCCATGAACGAAGAGGGGATTCATATACCTTTGATTTTTTAAGACCATTTTGTGCAATTTTTTTTTCTAAAAAATCATTTTTTAGTTTTTTACATTACTCTGATAAGAAAAGGAATTTATAGACATAATAAGTACTCATTCTAAAATATTAATAATAGAGAAAAAAATATTTTAATATTTTTTAAAACTATTTTTTCGCTGTTTTTCTCAAAAATAATGTTCATTAATTTCTTAGATGACTCCTATCGAAAAAGAAGCTTTGCAAATAAAAAATTAATTAAATAACATTAATTAAATAAAACATATTTTATTAAAAAATAATAACTCAATAACATTTATTTTTTAATAATTTAAATAATTTATTAAAATAATTAATTTATTTTTTTTTCTTTTTCTTTGTTTTCTTGTGTTTTTAAATATTTCATAAGATTTTACATTAGTAGATTGAGAAAATCCTTTAACATTAATAATTCCATAAATAATAAATTCCATAAATAATTAATTATTCAAATTATTAAAAAATAAATGTTATTGTGTTATAATTTTTAATAAAATATGTTTTATTTAATTAATTTTTTATTTGCAAAGCTTCTTTTTCGATAGAAGTCGTTCTAGAAATTAATAAACATTATTTTTGAGAAAAACAGCGAAAAAATAGTTTTAAAAAATACTAAAATTTTTTTCTGTATTATTAATATTTTAGAATAAGTATTTATTATGTCTGTATACTCTTTTTCTTATCAGAGTAATGTAAAAAACTAAAAAATGTAATTTTCGAAAAAAAAATTGCACAAAATGGTTTTAAAAAATCAAAGTTATTTGAATCCCCTCTTCGCTCATGGCTCAAAAATTTTGTATTTAAGTCTAAAATGTCATCAATTTTTTAGAAAAAAATCGAAGGGGTCTCATTAAGGAAAAAAAAATAATTTCGATTAAAATTGACTAAAACAATGTCAAATTATTTAAAAAAATTTTTTCAATATTTTTTTTCAATAACTACATTCAAAAACAAAAAAAATGACCACTTGATAAATGCCAATATCTTTATTCTTCTTAAAGTAATAACTATTTGAATTTTTTTTATTAATTTCTTTTCTTAATTTATAACTCGAGTATGGATGGAGATAAAAATCTAAAAAAAATCGTGGAAACTACTTTCAATAAGTGCAAAAACATAAAAAAATAAAGCAAATAAAAAATGTTCGCGGAAAAAAGTGGTCGTTTTCGTATGGAATGCCCCATATATATATATATATATATATATATATATATATATATATATATATATGTATATATATAAAACAGCCTAATATATATATATTAGACTGTTCCACAACTGGTGGCATAAAATTAAGAGGTGATTCTACATGATAAAATAAGACAAAAATCAAGAATAACAAATTGCGATAGAGGCTTTGTTTTTTAGTTATAAATATTTGAAAATTTGCGTGAAAGGTGTCCAAAGCATGGCAATCCGCAAAATTTTTGGCATGGCTACATTGACTGAATCGCTCTCAAAATACTCTGTGACCTAAAAGTATGCAGCAAATTACCAAGTTTTAGATACCTTATACACAAACTTTTAAATATTTATAACTAAAAATGAAATCTCCATAATAATTTTGTTATTATTGATTTTTGTCTTATTTTATCATGTAGAATCACTCTTTAAATTTTGTTCCACTTGTTGTCAAACACCCTGTATATATATATATATACATTGGGTAAATATGCATAAGTACTACCCCAAAGAAAACTCAAATTTTTTTATTGTAATCAACAAAACTAGTGCAAAGATAGTATGTACAAATGTTTTTACGACAGCGCAAGTCTTTCTGAAGAAGTTATGACAATGGAGAATACTAAATACGATGTATTAAATGGAAACATAAAACTACGCATACTCGGTCCTTCACATTTGTTTACAAACATATATATTAACTGGAATCCCACACATACACAAGGGGGTGCAAGGGGGCCTTCGGCCCCCCCTCCCGCACCTACTCCGTTCATCTCGCTTCGCATGTACGTTGCAAGTAAAGCAAAGTTTATATGGGTTTGCAACTTTTTACGTGAAGTGAGGTGGACGGGATGGATGCGAGAAGGGGGGCCAAAGGCCCCCCTTGCCCCCCCGTGTGTGTGCGCGTGCATGTGTGCATGTGTGTGTGCGCGTGTGTGCGTGTGTGTGTGTGCGCGCGTGCGTGTGCGTGTGCGTGTGCGTGTGCGTGTGCGTGTGCGTGTGCGTGTGCGTGCGTGCGTGCGTATGTGCGTGTGTGTGTTTGTGTGCGCGTTTGTGTGCGCGTTTGTGTGCGCGTGTGTGTGCGCGCGCGTGGTGCGTGCGTGCGTGCGTGCGTGCGTGCGTGTGTGTGTGTGTGTGCTGCGCGCGCGCGCGCGTGCGTGCGTGCGTATATATGTTACGAAAATATTCCTTCGTTCATATTTATATTATTCTATGCAAATAAAAATTAAATTTATTAGTACTTGAAATTCGCACACACACACACACACACACACACACATATGTCGAAATTGAATATTAATATTTGAAAGTCGCAGATCTCATAAAAAGACTTGCGCCTTCGTAAAAACACTTGTACGTACTATCTTCGCACTAGTTTTGTTGATTACAATAAAAAAATTTGAATTTTCTTTGGGGTAGTATACTTATGCATATTTACCATATATTGTATATATATATATATATATATATATATATATATATATATATACAATATATATATGTATTAACTCAGAATCTTTAATATTTATAAATTATATACAAATACCATGCTAACAGAGCTCTGTGAATCGAGGGCACTCCACGAAAGAATCAATAAGCTGTGTCATCATGCGATGTATATGAAGCTGTTCCACTGATGAAGTCTGAATAATGTAATCTTCGTACAGTTGGAGAGTACACTTCGCTTCTTAGATATATCCTTAAACCACTCATTCGGTTTATGCATTTGTAGTCCAATTTTTCTTTCAACCTTGATTTAATCTTTGATACTTATTTATATGCAATTAATATTAAATTATATGTAATATAAAATTACAGAATTCTTCATATTCTTGTAGTAGTTAAACGTAGTAGTGTAAATGCATGTGTAATGTTGGTGAATTAAAATTTTAGTTTATTTTTCAAAAGAATGAAAGTAGAATAAGTCAAGAATTTGAACAAAGTTATTAAAATAGAAAGTTTTTTAAAGTTTTCTTTTATATACATCAATGTGCATTTGAATATAAATTACATATGTTGTTTTTTATGTGTGTCTAAAATTATTTTTCCGTTAACTTGCTTAAATGCCGAAATTGATAGAAACTGATAATAATAATAAATAGATTACTAGAATCTACTTCGCATATTGCAACATATAATGGTGTTGGAAACGTGTCGCTCTTTGACAGATAATAATAACTAGTTGCCGATAATTATTATCACACACATAAATGCAATTGTTATTATTAGTCACATCTGCGATAAATAAATCATGTCATTAATAACGCGGACGTTGTAGCTTTATGAAACTATATTATCATCTATAAGTTTATCAGCTATATTATCATCTAACGTTTCTTAATCAAATCGCGAGCCCACTTACATGAATATAGCTGACGCACATTAAAGAATGTCATTATTTTTCTGATGGATTAGTCAAATTGATACACCATACAATGATAAAATTTTTTAAAATTTAATTTATGATTGTGATAGATGGAAAGCGGAAAAGCCTCAAGTTACAAAAAGATAGTCTGATACTTCCTATAATATATTAGAAATTAAAGAATCCTCATCTTACTTTTTTGTGGGATATGAGAAAAAGCTATAAAGTGAAAATTATCGAATAAAACATACGTCGACAATTAATACTTATATTTCTTAATTAGAAAAAAATCGAAAAAATAGAAAAAGCCGATGTTGAATCAAATTTTCCTTAAGCTCAAATCAATTTAATAAATTAACGAAAGAAATATTCAATAGTTTTAAAGATGTATATCCTAGTATTGGAAGAAAATGTATATTTTTCTCATGAACACAAAATCAAAGAAAGAAAAAAATCGCTAATTTGCCCACTCAAACACATCTTTCGTTTGAATCGCGTCTCGCTTTCACGAATGTCTTATTTTTTTCCTCTTATATATTTATATATTTCTGTTATATTATTCTTTATATTTTCAGAACAATTTACAGAGAGTACCCTTACGATGAAGGGTGAGCAGTGAGCTGTGGTTGTGTGGTGCTGTGTGGTGGTAGCGGTGCCGATGATGTTCGAGGTGCTCTGGATAGTCGAGGGTCATTGGATACAGGTTAGGTTGTAGTCGCCTTCATGGACAATGGGATGGGGGCCTCAGTGTACCTTGGACCGGGGGCAGAAGCCGCTTGTCATAACGCGTCGACAGCAACAAGTTGTCCAGAATTTCCTTGTCCGACTTGCCCTCTTCGAAGCTGTAACACAACGCACTGTAGATACATCCAGAAGAAACATAGCGAGCACATGATGTGTAGAGTGAATTTTTCCGTGAACTTCCAGCAGGTAGCCTTCCCTATCTCGATATCTCGAAGATTGTTTTGTTTGATTATGATGAGTAACAAACAATATTACAGTATATAACAATTTGATAAAAATAATAAAGTTAACTCTTTGAATTTTAATGAAGAAGAAGCGGTAGCTTTAAAATTAAAAGCATCAATCTTCGAAATGGTCGAGGTTGACTTGATTAAAGTTTCATTTAACATTCTAAATATGAAACATATCGCATTCGTTTGAGATGTATATGTATGTATGTACATAATAAAAAAATCTACTAATTTACTAAAAACAGATGCAGCTGTCTAAAGCACTAAACTGCATCTAACTTCACTGTGTCACATATTATAAAATACTACCAGAGAACTTGTGAACTCACCACTGGTCTACTTATGCTAATACATTCGATGCAATAATACGATCGAAACATTCGTAATATTGACACTCGATTTATTTCATCACCAATCATTGATCGCGTAATGACATAAAAGACTGATCATTCTATTCTTTCATAAAATCCTAGATTATACAGTTCTACATGCAGAAAAATCGTCGTAATTCTCATCTCGCTCTCTTCGATTAAGATTTCGACGAATAACAACGAATTTGTCACGTAATCAATTACAGACATTTATATAGAGCGCTTCAAAGTAGGAAGAAAGAAAATATATTTGTCCGTTGTGCATAATGTGTCAATATAGTATGTAGTTGTGTACAATATATTGCGCATTAATTGTTGTATATGTAAAAATTAGATTATTTATAGTATCACTGATAATATAAGCCATTGGCAAAATAGTAAACAAAATTTATTTAAATGTATGTAATTTATTGTGTGTGTGTGTGTGTGTGTGTGTGTGTGTGTGTGTGTGTGTGTGTGTGTGTGTGTGTGTGTGTGTGTGTGTGTGTGTGTGTGTGTGTGTGTGTGTGTGTGTGTGTGTGTGTGTGTGTGTGTGTGTGTGTGTGTGTGTGTGTGTGTGTGTGTGTGTGTGTGTGTGTGTGTGTGTGTGTGTGTGTGTGTGTGTGTGTGTGTGTGTGTGTGTGTGTGTGTGTGTGTGTGTGTGTGTGTGTGTGTGTGTGTGTGTGTGTGTGTGTGTGTGTGTGTGTGTGTGTGTGTGTGTGTGTGTGTGTGTGTGTGTGTGTGTGTGTGTGTGTGTGTGTGTGTGTGTGTGTGCGTGTGTGTGTGTGTGTGTGTGCGCGTGCGCGTGCGCGTGCGCGTGCGCGTGCGTGTGCGTGCGCGTGTGTGTGTGTGTGTGTGTGTGTGTGTGTGTGTGTGTGTGTGTGTGTGTGTGTGTGTGTGCGCGCGCGCGCGCGCGCCATTAATACAATCTTTCTTCCTCTTTAAAGAATGAAATGTGAATGTTCTACAGCAATACAATAAGACTTAGCTTCTCGTCATTTTTACTGTTCTTCTAATATTATTTTCTTTTTAAATTTCTTGAAATTGTAAAAGTAAATTGTAAAATAAGGCGATCGAGAAGCTAAGAGACGATTCACATAGCAATTATTGTTTGTATGCAATACGTACATGTCTTCAGCACGCGCAAGAGTGACGAGAGTAAAAGCAAGTGTAAGGATACAGAGGAAAGTGAAGATGAAGGAACTCGCAAGGGAGGTAAGAGACAGCGAAAGGATGGACGAGAGGCGGCCGCCACCACCCGCACACCGCCCTAGCGCCACCCAACCCATTCTATGTCATCTGGAACAAAGAAAATAGCATTTCGTGTCATCAACAATAAAAATTATCTCAACTATTGGATTATGATTTTTTTGTTTTAGCAAAAGTAAGTCCAATTAAACAGAAAATCACGATAACGTCAAAGTAATGTCACAATGACAACAAAATGATCAAAGTTAGTTTTTTAGTTATATTTTTCATCATCTTTTAATGTTATTTTGATATTATTGTGCTTTCTGTTCTGTTTGAAAAGTTTTTCAAGAAATTTATTACTAAAAAAGAAGTTGAAGCAATTTATTGTAATCACTGACAATCTTAACTACTTTCTAAGAAATTATCGTTCAAAATCAAAATATCTTGTAATGATTAAGATTGCGATATATTTAATTATTTTATAATATTATTAACATTATGATATAATAATATAATATTAAATAGACCTAAAAAATAAAAATTTATATGAAGACCAAATTTAATTTCAGTTTTTAATTACATACATATATACATATATTGTGACGGTGACTTTTTTCTCGAATGGTAATTATTAAGAATTTAATTATTAAGAAATTATTTTAAAAGTGAGTAGAGGCCGGTGGAATGGCCCGCGGCACACCTTCGGCACGATTACGTCTTCCGTACTACAATAAACTCTAAATTTTTGGGCGTCAGACGCAGAAATCTGCCACACTAAAGTCTATACCAAAAAAACAAAGATGAAAGATATAATTGCGATGGCAACTATTCGGCTTCGCTAGCAAAACATACAAGAAATTGTGAAATTGTTTAATGTAGTAGAAAAAATAAAAAATAAAATTAAACTGATGTTAAAAAATTTATTTTGGTAATTATTCAGAAAAGCTGCCTCACCTCAGATTTTGATCAAAATAGGCTTATTCGACGCGTTTTGGCTCGAAACGAACGAATCTGGCAGAGATAATCGTCGCTCTGCCTCGGGAACCGAGATATTAATTGTTAAAAATGACAGATTTCACGGTTAGGAAATCTGTCATACTGACTGAATCTAGTGATATGAGCATGCGCTGCGGTCACGCACACATGCGTTTTAGTAACTTAGCAGCACTGTGCACGAAATTTAAAGAAATAAAGTGCACAAACATAACTACGTATTATAACAATGCATGACAGTATACGTTACAACAATGCTTCGACTATACGACTTTGTGCACATAACATATTCCAAAGAAAGGTTAATAGATTTTTTAATCAAACATGGTGTTCTAGCAAACACAATTACGTGTGATAAGTGTGGAAATGATCTAAATATTGATAAAGAAACATTAACATATCGTTGTCGAAATCGATATTTTATAAAAGATGTGCATAAAAAACGTGTCTCGAAGCAATTCAACTTTTACAAAAGTGCAAAAAAAGGTATTTGGTTCGATAAAAATCATCTTGATGTGGATGTCATTTGCAAAATCATGGCATGTTTTTTAATGCTACGACATCCACGTCAAAATGATACGCAGGATGAAACTGGTGTATCACAGACCACGATTGTTGACTGGTTCAATTTTTGCCGAGAGGTAATTATTTTAATATTTTATAATAAATATCTGAAAATATTTTGAATATTACAGAGTAATATAATTAAAATATCAATATTTCTAATTACAGGTCTGTGTGTTCTGGGCCCACAAGCATAGTGAGAAATTTGGTGGCCCAGGACGTATAGTGGAAATAGACGAGGCAAAAACTGGCCACCGAAAATATAATCGTGGTCGTTTGCTAAAAGGTCAGTGGATTTTTGGAGGGTACGAGCGAAATACAAAGAAGGTTTTCATCGTTCCAGTTGAGGACCGTACGGAAAAGACGCTCCTGGCATGCATCAAAGAATGGATTATGCCAGGAACGACTATGTCAGATTGTTGGAAATCGTATAATTGTCTAGACAATGAAGATTTTCAACATCTGACAGTAAATCATTCATACAACTTCATCGATCCTCAAACAGGTAAGAAATGTTTGACATTTTCTAAACATATCTTCATAATTTTGTACGTTTTATTATAATATGTTTAAATATATTTTTAAAATTTACAGGCGCACATACACAAAATATAGAGCGCGTTTGGAGAGAGGTTCAGGGAAATATTCCAAGATATGGACAAAAATCCGACCATGTTCTTGGATATTTGTCCGAATTTCTTTTCAAACGCGCCTATAGCCGTCTGGAACGCATTGAAGCCTTCTTTGATGTTATTGCTGAGATGTACCCTCCAGGACAGACTTTCTAGGACCAGTCAGATTCATCCTACGATGAACCAACACCAAGTACCAGCACTGTTTAGACACGTTTTTTATACACATTTTTTATAAAATATTGATTTCGACAACGATATGTTAATGATTTTTTATCAATATTTAAATCACTGCCACACTTATTACACGTAATTGTGTTTGCTAGAATACCATGTTCAATTAAAAAATCTGTTAATCTGTCTTTGGAATATGTATAATATTTTATATATATATATATATATATATATATATATATATTTATTTAATATATTATGTATTATATATTTTATTTTAAATATACTTTTATATATTTTTAAAATATCTTTGTTTTGTTTTTAAATAATTTATATAAAATGAATTTCATTAAATTTACATTTTAATTAATATTAATATTAAATATTAAATCTACACGAAATTTTAAATAAATCCTTTTTAATTTTAATATGTAAATTTTTTTTATGTTGCTATGCAAGTTGCAAACCCATGTGGAATCGTATATGCATTGAAAAGTACATGCTTAGATAAGAGTGTATAGAGGGACGGGGCGAAGCCTCGTCCCCATAAAATAATATAACAAAACTTGAGAGCGTAGAAACTACCAAGGCTGACAGTACTGTGTGGAAGTGTCAATGCTATTTTCCTGAAAAATCACATGCTATTTGACTGAAGCGCTGTTAGGCAAATGGCTCAATGAATCGTGCATCGATGCATTCAGTATTTTATTTTGTAAGATTATGAATAAAAAATTATAAATGTAGTGTAAGAGTTCGGACATAGGTTGAATTAAGATTTTACGCCGACTCTACATGGGTTTGCAACTTGCATAGCAACATAAAAAAAATTTACATATTAAAATTAAAAAGGATTTATTTAAAATTTTATGTAAGTTACTAAAACGCATACGCGCGTGACCGCAGCGCATGCTCATATCGCTAGATTCAGTCAGTATGACAGATTTCCTAACCGTAAAATCTGTCATTTTTAACAATTAATATCTCGGTTCGCGGGGCAGAGCGACGATTATCTCTGTCAGATTCGTTCATTTCGAGCCAAAACGCGTCGAATAAGCCTATTTGGATCAAAATCTGTGGTGAGGTAGCTCTTCTGGATAATTACCTTTTATTTTAAAGGAGGATAGGAAATATGTTGATTTTTGATAAAAAATGTAATAAATGAAATATAATATATAAGCTCTTTTTCAAATTTCTCAAAGTTAATATATATGTATAAAAAATTATATTGATAATAATTTTTTATTAGAATAACTTAAAACATTATTATTACACTAGCAATTATCTTCAAAATTTCTTTAATTATCTAAATACAGGATGGGCCAAAAGTCTGGATAGACCTTGATAACTTTAAAACTAGATAAAGAAATAGCATAGAAAAATAGAAAGTTGAAACTTTAAAAAATGGGATTATAAAAGCTATCTTTTGATCAGGTTAAATTATGTTTGACCAGGGTGGCACCTACCTCGAACCTTTATAGAACAACAGAAATGGTGGCTTAAAAAATCTTAAATGGCATGAAGGGTCGAATAGGTACTCATTTGAAAGTACTTTTAAAGATGAAAAAATGACCTTTGAAAGCATTCATTGCAATCTTCCAATCCAGAGTTATGGTAACGTGAACAAAAAACTGTTTTTTACATTAACTAAGATTTACGATGAGGACGAATATTGCGTGTAAGAAGAGGGCAAGTATATGTATGTATGTATGTGTTACACTAGTTATTATACTAGTAAATATTTAAACTGTTGACTTTGTCCAGTTTGACAGTGAGCATGGCCATCTTTATATCAGACCGCGGCAGCATAGATTTGACATTGCGTGCCGGCCGATTTAATACGAGTCGTCGACGACAAAAAGGTCTGTAGTTTTTAAATATTCGGCTGTAGTTCCGAAAGAGGAATCTATTGAGGGCGTATGGAATAACAACGAGTAGCAGTGATATCTGAATAGACAAACTTGCGTATATTTTATCTGTTAAGAGTACACGACGATGTTGTTGAATAATAAGGAAAGGGTACAGTGCTGCCACATGTAAGTAAGAAAAGTAACTAAGAAAAGACTCCAGCCGTGGCTCTAGGGATAATGATACCGCGAGATTCAAATCTCCAACACTCCCCTTCATTGGGCCTAAAGCTTGTCCATCCCTAATAATTTTATGCATTTATTATGCTTGCTGCCAGTAAAACCTTTGGTTAATACATCCGCTGCCATATCGTCTGTCGGGGTATACTCTAATTTGATGAGCCCTGAACTCAACGCTTCACGTACGAAATGGTGTCTAATATCTATGTGTTTAGTATGAGAGTGAAATACTGGATTTGTTGAGCTTCTGAGCTCCAATATTGTCACACATGACAGTGACATCTCCCAGGACTTCCAATCCAAGTTCCTTCAGGAACTTGCGCAGGTATATGTCTTCTTTGAAGGTGTCACTGATTCCCATATACTTCGGTAGATGATAGTGCCACTGTCCGTTGCTTTCGCGATTCCCAAGTAATACAACCGCCAGCGAGAATGAACGCATATCCAGTATATGATCTGCGATCGTCGGGGCAACTTCCCCAGTCTGCGTCAACAAATCCGACAAGAGGTTGTTTGTCAGTTGATTCGTAGGTAATGGCGAGATCCAAAGTAGCTTTCAAATAACGCAGCACGCGTTTAGCTGCAATCCAGTGAGCATGTCGGTGACAGTCGTTGTAACAGCTTAAATAACTGACCGCATGGGTAATGTCCGGTCTTGTACCCATGGCTATGTACATCAAAGAACCGATGAGCTCGCGATAGGGTACTTTATTATTTCCTTTGTCGTCCATAGATATACTTCGACTCAGTTTTGTGCTAACATCCATAGGGGTGAAGACGGTCTTGCATTTGGTCATCCCGAAACGTGCCAAAACATCCAGGATAAATCCTCTTTGATGAATGGAATATCCGCTTTTATGACGAATAAACTCTATCCCAAGACAACAATTTACGTCACCAAGATCGCGGATGCTAAAAACTTTCGAGAGGTTTTCTCCAATCATCTTGATGTCGTCTCTGCTTTTTGATATAATCAATATGTCGACGTATGCTACGACCAGCATTAGGGCTCCCCCTTGATTGGTGAGTACACACAGGTCTGAATTTAACGGTGTGAAGTTCAAGTTTCGCAGTTCTTGATCTAGCCTCTTGTGCCATTGACGTCCAGATTGTTTGAGCCTATACAGCGCCTTATTGAGTCGACATACTTTATTTCCATGTTCTATATCCTCGAGCATTTCTTTGGTCTTTCTTTTGATTTTGCTGTTATTCCGTTCAGTACGTATAATCTGCTTTAAGGCCTCCTCGGTCATCTCGGGAATCTCCATGAATATTTCTTCATCCAGATAACCATTGAGATAAGCGGCCGTTACGTCAAACTGACGTATGATCATGTTGTACTCTGATGCGATCGCGATACGAACCGAGCTTAGTCGAGCTACTGGGGCAAGTTTCACTGAAGTCGATTTCTGGACGCTGGGAGAAGCCACGTGCCACGATTCTTGCTTTTCTACGCTCCAACGATCCGTCAGATCCATATTTGTTGCGTAATATTATTCTGCTTCCGATTACCTTACGGTCGGCAGGGCGATTCACAATGTCCCATGTTTCATTATCGATGAAGTTTCTCATTTTGGAACCTATTGCTTCGAACCATTCGTGAGAATGAGGACTCGAAATTGCCTAACCAAAAGGGATTTTAGCTAAGAACGCTTCATGACCGTAGTTGGCTTCGACGGTGCAATACTGTTTCGAAGGTCGTCCCCTCTTGCCTGTTTTGATTTTTCTCGGTCTGTCAGGGCCCCTCTTCAACATCCCGTCTATCTCGATCTATTCTTCGGCACTTTCGTCGCCATCGTCGCCATCTGTGTGGGACTGTTCTACATCCTCTTCTTCGTCCATGGGGATGTTGTCTGGGATTGTTTTGATTAGGGGAATGTCGATCTTCGGTATATCGTCCTGTGTTCCCGGCAATAGCGATCTCTGGGATGTGAACGTCAAAGGAGATGTGTCCTCCAGGAACTTCACGTCTCTCGCTGTTTCGATTTTTCGTTCCTCGGGAATCCATATACGATATCCCTTCGATTGTTCCGTAGCCTAGGAAGATCCCGCTTTTCGTTTTGGAATCGAATTTCCCTTTTTGAGAGGTTCGGTCGAGAACAAAAACTTTGCATCCGAATTCTCTGAAGAAATCTACGTTTGGTTTTTTTCCATGCCATATCTCGAAGGGGGTCTTGCCGTCGAGTGATCTGGAGGGACATCTATTTCTGATAAAGTTTGCAGTCATAACCGCTTCGGCCCAAAAAGAATTTGGCAGCCCGGCTTGAATGAGTAGGCATTTGGCCATTTCCACCAGAGTTCTATTGCGACGTTCTGCCTTTCCGTTTTGCTCAGGATTTTTGGCCACTATTAAGCGTCGTTGAATGCCGTTTGAGTTCATGAAATCATTAAATGAGTTATTCAGGTACTCTGTTCCATTGTCGCTTTGTAAACATTTCAAGAACTCACCTGTATGTTTTTTAAATAAAGACTTTACCTTCTTGAACTCGGTAAATACCTCGTTCTTCTTATTCAGGAATCGTACCTCGCACCAGCCGGAGTGATCGTCGATGAAGGTGACGAAATATTTGGCTCTCCCTAGTGATTCGGTGCGCATCGGCCCACATACGTCGGAGTGAACCAGATCCAAGATTTTGGTACATCGTTCGGAATACCTTGGGAAAGTAGTGCGTGACATTTTGCCTTGGATACAGACCTCGCATGTTATGTCCCCTTGTGGTTCAGTGAAGTTGATTCCTTCCATGGTTCCCTTCCGGTTAGCTCCGATCAGATCCTTAATATTTAGGTGCCCCATGCGACGGTGGGTTCTCGACCGATAGATTCTTGCTTCCTCGTAGTCGAGCTGGCGATGCAGGCGTTAGTATTTTTTGCCTTTACATAATATAATCCGTCCACTCGATTCGCGGTTAGTATGGTTTCGCCTTTGACTATTTCCGCCGAATGTTTTTCGAAAATCACGCGATAACCTTTGTCAGTGATTTTACCGACCGACATGAGGTTAGATCGTAGGTCGGGAACGTGTAAAGTGTCAGTTAGGTCAATGCTTTTTATTTTCTGGTCATGATTTATTTGAATACGTACGTTGCCGCGAGCCTTAATCTCTGTAGATGCATTATTTGCCAGGCGTAGTTTTCCTGTATCGATACCATGAATGTCGATGAAGTCGCCTCGATTTTTGCTTAAATGGGACGAACAACCGCTATCTAAACATCAAGTGATATCCTGATTAGCGTACGATGTTTGTGTCGGTTCGAGTGAGTCCTTGTCTCCATTTACCGCGTCGGGCACGCCGTAGAATAAATGGTGCTCGGCGCTTTGCGCGTTTTGTTCCGTCTTTTCGCGATTCTGTTGACATTCGGATCCTTTGTGACCAATCTTTTTACACCGATAACACTTTAATTTTACTGTGTTCGAACTGTCTTTAACTGGAAATCCGCTTTTCTTTTTGTGCGTTCTGCTCGGTTTGCCATTGTGTTTGTTTGCGACCATTGTGTTCGAGATGTCTCCTTGCGTATCGTGTTTTCGTGCGTCGCTTTCCTCGATGATTTTGACTCGTAAAGTCTCCGGGCTGGGCAACTCATCTCTGGACTCTATCGCACGACAAAAGTTATCGAACGTGGACGGAAGACTGTATAACAATAAAATTGCGAGAAGATCTGCATTTATTTCCACTTCCATTTCGGCTAGCTTGTCGACCGCGTCGAAGAATTTTCGCAAGTGTTCGCGCACGTCGTCGTTCTGCATCCGTGGGGATCAATTGCTTCAATAACGTGGCCTTTTGCGCGAGTCCTTTTGATTGATAAATCTCTTCAAGACGTTGCCACACGTCTCAGGAAGTTTCGCATCCCTTAATTTGTTTAAGCTCAGTGGAGCTTATCGATAAAATAATGTCGGATCTAGCTTTCCGGTCGTTAATCATCCAGACATCGTGTGCTGCTCTGCTTGTGTTGTCGTTTGGTAAAACCTCCGGTTTGGTCTTTGTACCCGAGACATAACCCCAAGCGTCGTTCTTTATCAATAGCGCTTCCATGTGCATCTTCCAGGTATCGTAATTTTCTCGATTGAGAGCATCTATCCTTGTAATATGGCCATTTTTGCTTTCCTCGATTCGATCGAGCTCACGGAAAGAAAAGAAAGGATGACTGTTCGAAGATTGCGCGGTGCGCTGGGTGAATATTTCGCTTCGACTTCCTTGATTGTTCGATTAATCTCCTGGGCCTATAACCTGTTGAGGGCGTGTGGAATAACAACGAGTAGCAGTGATATCTGAACAGACAAACTTGCGTATATTTTATCTGTTAAGAGTACACGACGATGTTGTTGAATAATAAGGAAAGCTATAGTGCTGCCACATGTAAGTAAGTAAAGTAACTAAGAAAAGACTCCAGCTGTGGCTCTAGGGATAATGATACCGCGAGATTCAAATCTCCAACAGAACCTTTCCGATTGGGATGAGTTGTTGTAGGTGATATTGTTATATCTAGAGATTATTATTTATTAAGGTCCTACTATTGGGTTATTTAATTTTATGGTAAAAATGCCAAATAGGGGATCCAGCCTCATGACCTTGAGTAACATTTAAAAGGTTTTAGCCGTCGCTCGTTGTTCATTAAAAAGTTATTAACAAAAAAGTCGGAAATATTCATATAAGGTCAGCCCTTTCAGAAGTTAATGACCTTGACATATATAGTCAAGGTCACTGTCCTGAGTAACGTTCAAAAGGTTTTAGCCGTCGCTCGTTGTTTGTTAGAAAATTATAAACAAAAAATGTTTTATTTCGAAATGCCATAATTATTGTATTTGTTGCTTTATCTTGATATATATTTCCCATATTTTTATAATCACACACACACACACACACACCACACACACACACACACACACACACACACACACACACACACACACACACACACACACACACACACACACACACACACACACACACACACACACACACACACACACACACACACACACACACACACACACGCACACGCACACACGGGGGATGCAAGGGGGGGCCTTGGGCCCCCCACCCGTACCCACTCCGTCCACCTCGCTTCGCATGTACGTTGCAAGACAAAACAAAGTTCACATGGGTTTGCAACTTTCCACGCAAAGTGAGGTGGACGGGGTAGGTACGGAAAGAGGGGCCGTAGGCCCCCCTTACACCCCCCCGTGTGTGTGTGTGTGTTATGAAAATATTAAAAATATATATTTAATTTAGTTTAGGTTTTTTTGTTTGCATTTTTTTAACTATTGAAAACCCACATATGAGATCTTGATAGATTATCTTAATATGATTCCTTGAAACTACTTGTAAAAGTCCATCAAAATCGGAGGGGTTCCCTTCGGAACTACACCCGAAAATGTGTCCGTCTTTAAATTTCCAAAAGAAAAGAAGTTACGATAAAATTGATTAAGAAATTTTCCTCGTAAAGACTAGATGCCGGGCATCCAGCGAGCTGGTTAACAGTTTGTGAAATACATTTTGAAAAATGTATTAATTTTAAAGAAAGAAATTTATAAAGATGAGAATGGTGTAGAGAAATCTCTCCTCCTAGAAAAAGACTCGTATTACATTCTGACACAGTTCCTACATTATTTCCAAATTTACCAAAATATTTGTTTAAACCACTTATGATGATTCAACAAGATCTTGAAGTTATAAGAAAAAATGCAAAAAGAGACAAGAAGAGAAAATTGACGAATAGTTGCAAGGTGATATTATTTTAAATTTTGAAACATTTTGACAATTGTTTGAAGAAAAATTAATACAATGCACTGGAAATATGAATTTTATAATAGCAAAGTAATACTATATAAAGTAGATTTCATTGATTTACCTAAAGTTCAAGTGTGCGTCGAAATTAATAATGATTTATCAATTAAAATATTTAAAAATGATAATTTTATAGATCCTAAAGATTTAATTTACTTTCTGGATATTGATAAAAAGTAGATGGTCGCAGATACAAAATATCTTGTCAATTTATGGAAAAATGCAATATATAATATATATTTATCTTTGTGTGAATATTTATTTGCAAAAACTTAAATTATTTCTCAGCAGAGACAATAATAAATTAATAATACTAAAGAAGATATTATTAATAAATTAAATTTTACTATTGAGCAATTTGATTTGTTGTTTATGGAAAAGCACTCTTTGAAATATTCAATTGAAATGAAATTATGTTGATTTTTAATATACATACAATCTTTTAATTGCTATTCCCTTTTACAAGAAAATGCAATTCTTACATTATCTCATCCCAGAACTTTTCAACGACTATCTTTTTCATATGCATATTATTGTTGATAAGCCTAATAAAAATGAACTTTTTCTAAAATCTTTAACTAATAAACTGGATAAAAGAGAAAATATATGATCTTACAAATTGATGAAATTTATATAAAACAAAATATAGAATATAAAAATGGTTTTCTTAACGGATTTGCTCATAGTAATACATCAACTGCAGCCAAAACTGTTTTGGCATTCATGATATGTTCAGCATTTGGGTCATTTAAAGAAATTATATCACTAATTCCCGTTAATAATGTAAATAGTAACAAATTAACATCTTATACAAAATAAGTATGTAAGTTAGTTACAGCTTGTAATCTTTTAATTATGCAATAATTACTGACAATAATAGAATAAATGATTTTTAAAGAATTATCCAATTCCGCTCATAATTTTAATCATCTTTTAAACGATTTTAAAACATTTTTAACGTATAATATTGTACATTTAGTGTATATTTAAAAATATAAGAAATAATTGGCTTTATCAGAAAGATGTTGAAAAATCTTTTGTGTTTCCCTCATTCTATGAGCATGATAAAATTTTACAACTAAAATTTTCACATATAAAAGAATTATATCATAAAGAATGCAATTAATTACTTAAGTTAGCACTAAAATTGAATTTTAAAACCGTTTTTCCAAGTACTCTAGAACGGTAAAAAGTAAGTTTAGTAAATAATGTATTTCATGAAACTACACTTGCTACAATCAATCAAGAATATAGTTTTGAATCGGGAACAGCAAAATTTTTGAAAATTATATTAAAGTGGACAATAGTAAATTGTTAATAATTCTTTAAAGTCCGTTTTGCACAAAAATTTTTTGGAATCTACTTTTACTGAAAATGATGATTATATTACTTTTCTTAATGACTTCTTGTCTTAATTAACTAAATGGAAAGCTTCGACTTTAATACTGCGAATATAATATATACATGCGAAGCGAGGTGGACGAGATGTGTGCGGGAGAGGGGCCGAAGACCCCTTCTTGCACCCCCCCCCATGTGTGTGTGTGTGTGTGTGTGTGTGTGTGTGTGTGTGTGTGTGTGTGTGTGTGTGTGTGTGTGTGTGTGTGTGTGTGTGTGTGTGTGTGTGTATGTTATGAAAATATTGAAAATATATATCAAGATAAAGCAACAAATACAATAATTATGACATTTCGAAATAAAACATTTTTTGTTTATAACTTTCTAACAAACAACGAGCGACGGCTAAAGCTTTTTAAACGTTACTCAAGACAGTGACCTTGACAATATATGTCAAGGTCATTGACTTCTGAAAGGGTTGACCTTATGTGAATATTTACCATATCTTCTTCTCAGTCCGTCGTCTCTTTGACAGAGACGTGATGACTTCTCTTTTTTCATATACATGATTGCGTACGCGGATAGTACAAGTATATGTATGTGTATATATGTATATGGGACCTACAATTTTTAACGCCGGTTCCGAACGGTTAGTTTTTGTAGAGAAGTGTTCTTGGCAAGATTACTCTCGGTGGGTTGCCAGCGTCCTTCTGAGAGCGAGTATGTAATATTTTTGCTCTTACCGGGGATCGAACCCGGGACCTTTGGCTTAGTAGACCGATATGCTGTCTACTGTGCCACACATCGCCCCATTTACCATATATTTTTATATTTATAAACTTAATATGATTTTCTGTTTAAAATTTTTAAAGATATATTTTGTACGCAACACTTTTTTAGTTTTTGATATAATCTTTGAAATAATCCAAATTAAATAATTTTTGTGAGAATATTTTCTAAAATATGCAAATTAATTTTTTTTTAAATTATATTCAAAATGTTGATAAACATAACATTGCGTGTCATGGTCTTTAGAAATATTATGTTTAAACAATTATGTTGAAATACACAAAACAGTCGATACACATGTACTTAACTATATAATGAGATATTAATGAGAGAACAAATATTAAATGTTAATAAAAGAACAAAGAATATATTAGATATCAGAGTAAAAAGCGAAAATGAGACTCTACTCGACTACCCTCGACTGTTACAGAGAGTGTTCACAAAAGTAACATCTTCATATGTCGCCATCTATAACTGAGTCAGCGTCTTGAGTATTTTCTTTAATACCTCCTCTTATTCATGATGTCATCTTTAAGATTTCTATATCTTGAGATTTTTATTCATGTCAAGCCTATTGTAAACAAGTCAGCTATCTGCTGATTTAATATGTATGCAACAATTATGTTTCCGGTTTCTTGCTCTTGCATAATGCGATAGAAACATAAGCCAAAATGTTTAGTCCTTTTGTAAAACTATTAATTCTTTAGCATAGCTGTTACTGCTTGATTGTCTACTTTTAATTCAATCGCTCCTGTTTGCTTAAGACAAGAAATTCAGAAGTAACTGCAACCACAGAAGTTCTTTCAGAACTTTCGAGATAGACATGTACTTTGACGAAAGCGATGTAACTCGCTGTAGATTTAATGACCAAGCTATTGGTCCACCATAGCATAAAAATATATCCGGATGTTAATTTTCTTTGGAAATTATATAGTTTAGGAGAGGCACCTTCAATGACCTTGACTTTGACATATGTTGCCAAGGTCATCATCCTGAGTAATCTTCATATGGTTTTAGCCGTCGTTCGTTGTTTATTAAAAAGTTATAAACAAAAAAGTTTCATAAATAGGACATAATTTTTCTACATAATGTATATTTAATGAAGCGTACTTTTAATGAATCTATTTATTTAAATGTGATACGTTAAATGCGTGGGCGGGGAAGGGGCGGAACCCCTCCCTCTGCAACCTTGCCCCACAAAAAGACTAACCCAACCCAACCTATGTTATGAAATAAAATCTCAGACACAAGTTGGGTTGAGTTAGTTTTTTTGTGGGGTGGGGGTACAGGGAAAAGGGCGGAGCCCCTTCCCCACTCACGCATTTAATGTATCACATTTAAATAAATAGGTAACTATAAACTTGGCAATGAGAGCCATACGCGGATGTTAATGCGTAATTTTCTTTAGAAATTAATCCTTTCGCGAAATTTGAATCGTGCACAAGGCACATGTTTTACTTGGTGTATTTTACCAAGAAATAGATTCTCATTTTTGAGAATTCTATAACCCCTCTTTAAACCCCTAAAGAGATGTAGACGAGAAAGAATATCGGAGCGAAGTCACTGAATCGGGAATCGAACCCGAGTCTTTCACTTGCTAAGTGACTGCTCTTACCACTGAGCTCTTCAGTCCCACACCGATATCTCTCTTGTCTATTTGTTTATAAATCTAAGTATCAATAACGGAAAACGCGATTTTTTAGCCCGCATGAATTTAATAATTCGAAATAAATAAAGCTCCAATATTTAGAAACACATAACTATAAACTTGGCAATGATAGCCATACGCGGATGTTAATGCGTGAATTTCTTTAGAAATTAATCCTTTCGCAAAATTTAAATCGTGCACAAGGCACATATTTTACATGGTGTATTTTACCAAGAAATAAATTCTCATTTTTGAAAATTCTATAACCCCTCATATGTCAACATATGTCAAAGTCAAGATCATTGAAGGTGCTTTCTCTAAACTATATAATTATCTTTTTTGCTACTAGATCATCAACATAGTCGGAATCACAGTATCCAAGTAATATATCTTCTGTTTCTCTTTTATAACATAACGAGAGGTCAATCATCCCCTTGAGATATCTTATGACGTGTTTAACTGATCTCTGGTGTACTTCCGACAAATTATTCAAAAATCGAGTAAGCGTGGTAAATAATATGTCTGGCTTTTGATATCAGCGCAATATAATTCAAATTGTCCACTGCTTTTTGATAAAGAAATTTTTTTCTTATTGTCAGTAATGTTTTCTTCATTCTTTAGTTTCCAATAATTTGATAGGTTCATAATTTGATAGACTAGATTCACGGTGATGTCATTTTATAATTCTCCATTTCAATCGATATAACATTCAGGATATGTATTATTGTTGATTAATACAGATTATCTTTATTTTCCAATTACTTGATTTCTATGCCAACATAGCATGATGGCTCATGATATGTGATTTCAAATTTCCTTCTTAGGAAATAAAAACTTTCAACGATTCCTTGATTTTACAAGCTCTGAGTCTGTCGTCAATGCATACTAATTTGTTTGACCTGCTTCTTAGTTCTGTAAGAAATATCATGTATTTCGATATGTATTGTAAGCATTCTATTGGCTGTACGATCTGCGCAGTAGCGTGCGCGGTACATTTAAATTGGCATAGCCGTTACCAAGCAACTGAATAACAAGAAGGCTCATTTTCCGGAGCCGCGAGATCAAGTCTTTGATTTTAGATTGCGTGCTTGATCGGACGTTTCTATATCATTTCCACGCATATTTAATATCGAAGTCCAATATATAAAAGTTATTCTTTTAATCATATCTTCGTTAATAAAGTTAAGTGTTAAGTCACATTTGTGAGTGTGTGTTACATTTATTTAATGAAGAATTCAAGATTTAACAACTTTTATTTGTGCTGTTTATTCTCTGCTTGGATACCATCTTGACAAAATAACATCGAAGCGGCTTCATCGAGAAGCTCTCTTACAGTTCTTTATTTGTTGTAAGAGTTTGAAAATTCTTGAGCTAATCGGTCCTTTTTTTCTTTCTTTTGACAACGATTCTTTATTTGTATCGTCTATTGTTTACTCATTAAATAATTACCGAAGAGGATTTTGAAAAACCATCCGTTAAACCCTCATATTCAGAAAATGACATGGATAAAACAAATTTAAATAATGAGTCTAATGAATAGATTCCAATGAGTAGACAATAGATGATACTAATAAAGAATCGTTGTCAAAAGAAAGAAAAAGATGATGACTGATTGGTTCAAAGAATTTTCAGATACCAGCTCTTATAATACAACTCTATAATACAAGCTTTTATAATACAAGATAGAGAACTATAAACGAGGTCAAACAAATTAGTATACATTATTGCAATAAAAGTATCAATGGATCCAGTGCCATATGAAGATACAATTTCTAGAGATCTTTTGGTAATTATTCAATAAAGAGCCAGCTTCGATTTTAATAACCTTGACATATATTATTAACCCTCTATAGCCCAGTTTAACTTTCAAGACACATACTAATATATCGACATTTTATTGATGTATTTAATTTTTTACCGCAAGATGGCATACATACATCTTGTTGTATAACGTCTCCTTGGCAACTGATAACATTCTATCAACCTAAAGAATCAACTTTAACCTGTGATATCAAAGTAAATGCTTGATAAATAAGAAAAAAATCTACGTAGCTCTTGGTTTTTATATCAATAAGTTTTTATTTACTTGTTTGCATTTAAACAATAATTTTATTATTATTAATATTACCTTGTACCCATTTATTTTTCAATTTTTATTATTATTTTCATATGACATAGCTTTGTGACTTTTAAGTTACAATGAGTATAATAGTAGGATTCGGTGTATTTGCGATAACGGTTGTGTTTTCTCTGTTTTTCAGTTTTATGTACCAAACACCTAAAATATGAATAATATAGCATATAAAAATAAAAGAGCAGTAAGAATAAGAGGTATTAGCGGTAATAGGTCTGAGGATTTTTTATTAGAATCTGATTTGAACGAAGGTTAGCTAATAGTATTTACTCTATAATATAACACATAAATATTATTGACAGCGACTATAAATTTAATGGCTGTGAATCATCATCAGATGAGGAAAATTTAACTCACAAAAAATTTCTTGGCAATCAGTATCCCATACGAAAAATAGTTCTCATCTTTCTTGGAAAGGAAATTGTCCTAAAGCCGTGAAGCACTCTACTCTTATGACCTATTTTCGAAAATTATTTGATGACGAAATTATAAGTAATAAGTTGACTATATACCAATACATAGGCAGTGTAATATGATCCAAAACCTATAGGAGTTTCATTTAAAGAAATAGAACAATTCTTTGGTTGTTGGTTCTTATGTCTATAAATAGGTTACCAAGTTCTGAAATGTTTTGGAAATCGGAGACGAGAGTATCTGTTGCGAATGCGATGAGACGTGCGCGATGGGAAGAAATAAAATCTAAACTACATATTAGTAGTAATTTAAAGGCTAACACAAATAATTCAGAGGGTGTGGACAAATTACAAAAAATTAGACCTCTCGACAAATTAATTAAAAATTTCAATCGTATTTCGATGGGTGAACACCCCTGCGTTGATGAACAATCAACTAATCAGGGTTGAGAAATAACGCGTTACTTGTAACGCCGTTATCGTTATAGTTACTTTTTTTGGTAACAAAATGATAATGGCGTTACTATTTTTTTTCTATACCTGCAGCGGTAACATAGTTACATTCTTTTAGTAACGGTAATGAATTTAACAGTTACTTTTATCTTTACTTTTTATATATGGAACTTATTTATGACATATTATACTTTCTATTTTTGTATATTCAATCTTCAGTTATCAACAAATATTCATATAGGTCATCTAACATCTTTGTAAGCGCGTTGACTATAGTTATAAATTTTATGCAAACCAAAAATTTTTTATTTATACTTTTGAATGTTTTAAAATGTTTTCCTTACTATTTATAGTTTTAGTAAAATAAAAAATTTTTTTAAATTTATTGATATTTTAATAATATTTTAATTATTAATTTTTTAAATAAAATATATTATAAAGGTATATTTTTTATTTAATTTTTCATCTTGTTTTAACATTAAAAAGGTAACGAAAAAAGTAACGAATAGTTATTTTTTAAATAACGAGAACGATAACTAGTTACTTTTGATAATAAGTAACGAATAACGGTAACTAGTTACTATTTTGACGCGGTAACGAGTAACGGTAACTAGTTACTTTTTAAAAGTAACTTTCCCATCTCTGCAAATAATACCATTTAAAGCAAGCATAGGCTAAAACAGTACATGCAGAAAAAACCCAAAAAATGGAGCTACAATGTTTTTATTGTGCGATTTATCTGAAATTATTTACAATTTTGAAATTTATACCGGCAAAGTAATCAGCAATTAGCTTATGTAAAAATTAGTGGAAGTGTAATGCTAAGATTATAAAAAATTGTATTCAGACAAGTGTTTCATAAAATTTACTTCAACAATTAGTTTTTTCAAGCATCTTCCTACTGATTAAATTAGAAAAAATGGGAATTCAGGGTATTGGGGCTGTGTGGCCAAACAAACTAAAAAATTGTGAGTTTTCTTCAGATAAAGTAATGAAAAATCAAGACAGAGGAAGTTACGAAGAACTTTCTACATATGTGAAAGGCGTCACTATAAAAGCAATTAAGTGGTACGACAACGTTCATTTACTCAGCACATTTTGTGAAGCTGAGCCAATAGACGTAGTGAAGAGATGAGACAAAGAATGCAAAAAATCATTGACGTGGAACGTTCAATTTTTTCTCGTCTACATCTCTTTAGGGGGATAAAGAGGGGTTATAGAATTCTCAAAAATGAGAATCTATTTCTTGGTAAAATACACCAAGTAAAATTTGTACTCTGTACACGTTTCAATTTTCGCGGAAAGAATTAATTTCTAAAGAAATTTACGCATTAACATCCGCGCTCTTATTAACATAGCTCTTATTCGTCAAGTTAATAGTTTGTAAAATCAATAATCTCACAGAGAAAGGTAATAGGAGCCAGCGCAGGATGTGAGGGCACAAATAAATACGGGTGAGATTTGTGATGGATTTTTTCTTACTTCATATTGTTTTTCTTTCAATTTAGCCATTATAACGTTATATATAGAAGTACATTTGAGCACACATTCGGTACTTTTATTTATAAAGTTTAGAGTCAGCAAGATAATTATTACACGTCTGCGTACTTTTAAGTATTTTAATGTGTTATATAATTATACAGGGTGTTCCCAGGTTAAACGGCCAAATTTGAAATATGAATTTAGGACCTCAAAGTAAAAAAAAATTTCCTCTAGAAGTATGCTTGCAAACGCTTCCTTCAAGAGATATTGACTTCTTAAGTTACAGAACTATAGGAATGGATAATGTCGAAATAATGTAGGTTTATTCTCTCTATTACTTTATTATAATTTACTTATTAAATATTTTGTTCAAAATGATAGCCTCCAACTCAGAGACAAGCATTGCCTATCGATAAGAAAACGAGTAGCTAACTAGCATTGTGCGTCCGTAATTTCTTCGTACTTTTACATTAGCCTCCGTTGTAATAATTGAAGGTCATTAATAGGCACTTCATATACTCTTTGCTTGAGAATACCTTAAAAAATCCAATAATGTTAAATCCGGTAAATCATCCATGTTCATGTGACCAAGCTACAAGCTCAGCACGACCGATCCATTTTTCGGGAAAATGAATATTAAGTCATTGTCGAGGACCTTTACCATAACGAGGAGTTTTTTTTGCAAGAAAACAAAAGCCAATCAATGACCTTCTATCTTCAAAAAAAACAGAAACATTTAAACCACAAGTTTGGTCGTTTAACCCGGGAACGCTTTGTATATTCTTACATTGTATTGTTGAAGATGATCCGAAGATAGATCGAAACGTTCAAATAAATTTATTTACAAAAAATTGAGTTTTTATTTGCGCCCTTATACCTTGCGCTGGCTCCTATTGTCTTTCTCCGTGCCGTTATTAATACACGAAGTCTTATTTTCTCGTTCTGCGATTCCATTACATTGCTTATCATTTGATGATGATCTGTGAATAATGCCTAAGAACTTAAGAATTTTTTTTACATTTTTATTTACATACTCAGTTGCATTTTCAGAGAAATTGTTTTTTTCCTTTTTTTTTTCTGTATCAATAAAGGACTGTTTCACTATGCTTAATATTTCAACTTTTGTTTTCATAAAGAAAACTCTGCGATAGCCAGATAACTTCATCTCATTGTTAGAAAATGCGGTAAGTATTGATATTAATGGATCCAGTCCCAATGACCTTGACATATATATATGTCAATTTTCATTTTGAATATCATTATACTCATGCATTTAATGCACCACATATAAATAAATAGATACGTTAAAATGCGCTTTTTCAAATGTATATGGTACCAACAGTTGTATATAATTCGTAAAAATTCTTATGTTTATAATTTTTTAATAAACAACGACTGATGGCTAAAATCTTTTGTTACTCAGGATCATGCCCTTGACGCATATATCATATGATCCTGAGTAACAAAAGATTTTAGCCATCAGTCGTTGTTTATTAAAAAATTATAAACATAAGAATTTTTACGAATTATATACAACTGTTGGTACCATATACATTTGAAAAAGCGCATTTTAACGTATCTATTTATTTATATGTGGTGCATTAAATGCATGAGTATAATAATATTCAAAATGAAAATTGTATACACCAAACAATAAATCATTCTGAAATGTTGACCCTAATACTGGAGTTTATACTCAAAATATAGAAAGACTGTATTAATATTCCACGTTTTGATACTCGGAAAGATATAACTATAAACATATATTTCTGAATTTTTGTTTAAAAGACTTTATTCTTTTCATAAACAAATTGATATTTCCTTTGATATTATGCAACAACTGTATCTAGTAAACAGTAATTAACTTATTATATTATATTATATTATTCTTTACATTTAAGTAAATATATCTGTTAAAAAAATAAATATGATTAGCAAATTCATTTATTTAAACATACATTGCACGTGTGAGCGGAAAAGGAGCTTCCTCCCTCCTTTTACAACCCCTCCCCAAAAAGAATAACTCAACCTGTGTCTGAGGCATGACATAGATTTTGCTTTGTAACACAGATTGGGTTGGGTTACTTTTTTTCGGGCCGGAGTGTGTAGGGAGAGGTGCGAAGCCCTTTTCTGTCCATGCATTCAATGTGTCTCATTTAAATAAATAGATCCATTAAAAGTACGCTTCATTAAATATACATGATATTAGAAATTATAAAACTTTTTTTGATAATAACTTTTTAATAAATAATAACTGACGGCTAAAATCTTTTGGATGTTACTCAAGGTCATGATAACATATGTCAAGGTCATTGGGGTTGGGTCCGTCAATGTCAATATTTACCTAAAAGTTATTTTAAGATCTTTTGTGAAATCATTCTTCATCATAGCTTGTATCATTTTATCACTTACATGTCCCAATCGTTAATATCACAATCTAATTGATTGTGCTATTTTTGCAAAAATCGATTTGAATAGAATAAGAAACATATGGAGTTCTTTTTTTCAAGTCTTTCTGCATGTGTCCTTTTATTACACTTATTGCACCCTGGAACTTCTTGTGTACTGCTTTCTTTGTTTGATTATTTATTGATTTTTGTAGAGTTTTAAATGCTTCATGTGATGTCTTGTCTGAGCATTCAGCAATGCTTCTTTCCACGTTCGTGAATTTTTCTAGAAAAGATTGTGATACATCCTCTGACTAATTTGTGATTAATTTGTTAATTGATAAAATTATCAAATTCTTTGATAGATAGCCAAAAAGAATTTTTGCCATTATGAGTTTTTCGTTGAAAAAGTGATGGCAAAGGCCCATTTTTTGGACCTCGAATTTCAAACTTTTTTTCAAGCCAAATAGTATTGTTAGATGAAACATTAATCCCAGTAAAATTTTAAGATGAGCATAGGCACCGTTCCGGAGAAACAAGGGGATGAAAGTGATGATTTCCAGTCAGGGTGTATTGCATAAGGAAGAATGCGTGCCTGAAGTTCACGTAATGAGGGTATTTTCTGTCGAATGGATCATCTACGATTCATTGTTCAGAGAATGAACAATCTACTATTCACCGCTATTTCATTTATGGGGATGGTGCTTTATAAAGCATTTTGAAAATACGTTCCCTATTAATCACTGACCAAGTCTTTAAAGCAATTTAATTACCGAGGAAATACTCAAATTGAAAGATAGAGTCCATTTGCCATCACTCTTTCTTCCAAAATCTTCTGATTCTAAGCTTCGATTCAACAAACAATAACTTTAAGCCCCGCTATAAATGTATCAATACTCCCATACTATCTGGTTTCTATGTGTTACGTCCTGACGGCTCCATGTTTCTTCCTACCACGTAAGACTAAATGATAATCATCTGATTAGTGATAATGAATAGTCGTTCGATAAACGGACCGCTCTTGCCACATAATATTCTAAATACTTGAACGCGATGTCGAAACAAATACAGAAAGGGTCAATAATGAGATACTATTATTGTTATGGCTTTTGCTCCCACATAAGATGAAATGATAATAATCCGATTGGTGATAACTAAAAATCGCTCAATAAATGCACCGTTCTTACCACATAATATTTTAATACTTGAACGCGATGTCGAAGCAAATACAGAAAGGGATGATAATGAGACTATCAAACTTTTCTGTTATCAAAACCAAACAACAAACACAGTTCACAGATAGAACAATCAACAGAGATCGTAGAGAATAACATGACTCAGAATCACATGAGCCATAATCTTGCTCCAAGAAAGCATATAAAAAGGGAGACTTTCGGGAACGAAGCAGTCACCCGTCAGCAGTCACCAGTCACCAGTCACCAGTCATCATTCATAATTCACAAGTTACTCAGTGGAAGTCATCCAGTGAAAATCAATCGCTCAGCTAGTGAAAACCTGTCAGTGAACAACCCCAGACAAACGCTGGGACGGCGACACTCCGACTTCAATACGATTACGGAGGATTTCGCAATCATAACTTCCGGGTTTGAGAACCTAACCAGTGGTCGCTAATAACAAATTTGTTGAACCCTAATCACAACATTTATGAATTTCTCACTCAATTCACGGCTAAAGTCAACAAAACCAAAGCTTCAACCTCCATTAGCTCACCCTCTCGAACGGCCACAGCAGACTGACTCTTCCTGCTAATTCTCCAAAGCTCTAAGATCCAGCCAAAGTATTCTAAAGATAAACTCAAGTCGCCATTTTTCACGACCGTATCAAGAACGTCGGCCAGACGAAGCGTACTGCCCACTAAACACAGATAGCATTTTTAATGAATTTAAATCCACTCCTTAACACACTTTCACACTTACTTTACACACTTCTTTATTTTGCATTCCCTTTTTTTTTATTTTAATAAGATCATTGTAAACTTCTAATCAAAATTTAAAATTTAATAGTATGGGATAATAAAAATAAATGTAAATTTAATGTTAATAAATAGTTTGACTGTATTTAAAACACAGTTTTTATACAGAACTAACAAATCGTCGTCGCTCGTCACAATTATTTCGCTAACGTTTGCGTATATCATCCAACGTCTTCTATTTGTTCGATCCATAGACATAGTAAGTATAGACTGCGCGTTAGGAAACAGGAGATGTACCAAAAATAGAAAGAGACAACATGCTTTGTGCACTTATTCTGTCCTTGTTTCTCAGTACCTAGAGTGGGGTTAAAATTCAACATGGCCGTATCATTTGACATGTTTTTATTATTATGTAAATGTAAAAAAGTTATAAACAAAATTAAAATTTAATTATTTTTTGTAAATGTGTACCTTTTTTCAGAATTTTCTTTTGATGTAATATTAAAAATCTGCCTACGTTCTGAAATTTCCGCTACATTCTTTCTCCTATCGTTCTTTCCCCTTCATTCGCTTTATTCCCACTCTTTTTTATTCTACCAATCAACGACCACTCGCTTTTCTCCCACCACCTTTCTAGACAAGGATAGAATAGATATTCAACAGCATCTGTTTCTTTTCATTTTTGGTACACGATTTTACAATGGAAAATATAAGAAATGCGCAGTCTATACTTTTACTATGCCTATGGTTCGATCGGTATCTTTTTGTCTCGCGATTAACCTCTCGCTCGTCAACAATAATATACGCGAAGAAAAGAAGAGAAAGAATACAACACACGCAAATTTGAAATATAACTGAAGCTAACATAACGCGGATTATTACTAAATTATTATTAGACTTTATTATTATTATTAGATCCCCACAATAGTAGAGTCTATCTCCCTTCTCTTATCGAATCATTTATTTCTATAAATTATTTTTTTATTATTCAAGAATGTCTACGTTAACCACGCACTTAAAGTGTGCTGGTTGTGACATATGTTTCTAAGAAAACTAAAAGGTAAAAAATTGATATGTAATGAGGCGAAGCAAATGCATTTGCTCGTTTATTTCAATGAACTATAATTGTCAACGACATTATATGTAGTAAATGTCGACTTTCTATTTATAGAAAACAGAAACCTGAATCAGTTTTCTAAATGGGAATTTCAACATATTTGATTTCAGAAATAATTTTCTTCGATTTGAATTGAATATCGAATGTTGGATCATTAGAAGTCGATTCAAAAGACGAAAGACCACTTTCAATTTTGCGTCGCCTATTATCTGAATCTGTCGCTTGATTAAAGATAATATCTGTTTCTCTAAAAATAATTTGTAAATGTTACATTCAAGTTAAGAGTTCTTGTATCTTATAAACAATATTTCTTTCAAAAATATGTTTTACCTAGGAAGAACAAATCCCAAATTTATTGTATCGTCTACTAAAATCGGAATCACGACATGATGAAGAATGGCCCTTTTTAAGTATAGTGTAACATTATTAGGAACTGCAATGAATTAGTAACTGAAATGAAGAAATACACAACTAATGAGTTCTACGTTCAAAATTATTATCAAAATTATGTTAGAATAAAAAAAAATTAATATTTAACAGCAAAAGTGTTAGTAAAACAATAAATCGCAGAAGAAAGAGACGTATCCGATTTTTAATGCGTCGATTTTAATGCATAGATGTATGTTTTTTTTTTAATAAAGAAGAGACGCAGAAAGAAACAATAGAATTCAGAGTGATCAAATCGCCAGTAGAGAGAGCTCAATTCACTCGACGTTGCTGGAGCCGTCTGCGCAGCACTGTACATGATACAGCGCGGCGTTGCGTTTATGAATTTTATTTTTTTTAACCATGTTGCACCACTTTGATCTATTTGGCAAAAATATATGTAAAAATAGATGGTTCAAAAATGTTTTTGTAAAAATATAGTAGGTGTCACTCAAAAATATCCCTCTAAAAAAATTTAAAAAGAATTTAAAAAATTGTTTAACTAATTTTTTTTGTCAGAAAAACTTTTTAATTTTTTTGAACAATTGTTTCATTGATCTCCACAATATATATTTTTTTCGTGAAAATTGGTTTAGTCGTTTTAAAAAAAAAATTCTTTTTTTATTGTTCCCCTCTTCATAACTCTCACAAAAATGCTATTTTGAGGTAAACGTTTGCCATAATTTTATATTACATTGGTGTCAATTTATGACACCATTTTGGACCTGATACGTGCGGGGGCAGATTTGCCTACCTTATCCGGCCATACCCTTTATGTAATACTAAAAAATTCAATTTTCTCCGTGACTTTTAACACCTCTATCGGTTGAAAGATCGCATTTGGTTCTATCCCATGTAATAAGGATTAACTTCCTTTACCAAAAAGGATCGTTCGAACGAATATCTAAAATAACGAGTAATAGCGATATTTATTATCGTTGACTTGTTTTTGGACCTGATAATTCGTTTGACTTGAGACCTACACCTTGATCCGTATGGTTTCGAGAGCCTTTTAACTCATCCTTCCCGAGTCTGGACGTAACAGTAGTAAGTCAACTCTTAATAATTTATAATAGTTTATCTCCTTTACTCTCGATCATCGTACTCCTATATACCCTAATTATCGCAAAGTAGCTAAAGGTAAAACTCGAGTCGCCATTTTCCACAACTCAATCGAGAGCGTCGGTCAGACAAAGCGTGTCGTCCACTAAACGTTGATAGCATTTTCAGTGAATTTAAATCCACTCCTTAACACACTTACATATTTCTTTATTTTGCATTCGTTTTTTTTCTATTTTAATAAAATCATTGTAAACTTCCAATCAGAATTAAAAATTTAACAGTCCCACTCTCTTTTCTATTCTGATTGACATCCTCCGCACTAATGTAACACCCGCGATTAAAACACACACATACTGACTAATTATTATAATTATAATTAAATGTATATTTAACCGAATTATAAAAATCTATGTACATATGTAATAAATTACCATGAATAAATTTGTAACATTTTAAAAGGCATTCACTTCTGATTTCTTTCTCATACCAACCGATAAGATCGCACTTGGTGCGATCCTATCCCGTGTAATAAGGATTATATCCTTTACCAAAAAGGACCATTTGAACGAATGTCCGAAATAACAGATAAGAGCGATATTAATTATCGTTGACCTATTTTTCGAGCCTGACCGTTTGTTCGACTCGAGACGTACATCCTGACTTGTACGCTCTTGAGAGCAGTCTGTTTTGCTCTTCCTTCTGACTCATCCTTTCCCGAGTTTGGACGTAACACATGTATAAACAAAGAATTCACGTAACAATTTACCTAACAAAACGTTTAACGTTGTTGATTCATAGATAGCTATCCGCTTCATAATATCCACTAATGATTCGCAATCACATATTTGATCTAATATTCTTTAATGTTGACCGAATGATCGAAGGAGGTTTACTGTCTCTTGCTTCCCAAACTTCTATTTTCTTCTTATTACAACAATATCATCGGTGTTATCTATTTCTTGTAGTGCCACTGACGATTCCTCATATTCGATGACTTTCGAAAGCGTCTCGAATTTCAATCTTTCAACAATTGTACATTACCATTGAAAGTTTTATCATTCGAATATCTTGACTAAAACTTTTATCAGCCGTTATTTTTTTTAATCCCTTGACTGGCGAGCTGAATTTCAGGAAAGTGCTTAAATTGAAAATTTATAAAAAATGGATTTTTAAAAATTAAGCAATGTCATTAAAATTTTGTGTGTAAAAGTTTTTGAGGTCACCGTTTACGAATATAAAATCAAAATTTTTCAAAGGACCTCGCACAAACCTTATGGAAAACCGGTCTCGGTGGATTTGGCTGAAACTTTGGAAATTTGTAGTTTACGTGATCCTGATGAAAAGTTTTCATTGCACCAACTTGATTCATTGAGCCGTTTGAGCTCTAGGGACCGTCGAAAGTATGAAATAGGCCGCCATCATGTAGACAACCAGCAGTTAATTCCTCCCTCCCCTATCCCTCCCCTCTCCTCCCCTCCCCTGTTCCCACTCCTCTTTCTATCTTCTCCTCCCCTCCCTTTCCCCTCTCTCCTCTTCATCTATTATTTTTTATTTTACGTTGGTTTGCTTTATTTTACGTTATTTTACGCTCCTTCTTAGAACCATTCTCGCTTTCTCTCAACATCCCTATGAAATTCATTCCAGAGGATCGCAGCGTCATTGTTTCGACTGTCTCAGAAATACGGACCTTGAATATCGAGTATGTAGCCATCAGGTGTGACTATCAGCACAGGTTTGAGTAAATGTTGTCCCTTAAGACAAAATGACTGTCGGGGAGTACCGCCGGCAGTTACCCAATGTGCATCACGGGGAGGTTGCGCGATCGGAATTGCACATCATGTGACTCTGAAAAGAGCCGTTTGTATGAATGTGTGTGTGTGTGTGTCAGAAAAGATAAGGACCCTACGATTCGTCACTCTCGTAGTATTTAACGACTCCAAACCCTCTTTTTTGTGCGTGTGCGTATGCGTGTGCGTGTGTGTAGAACAATGAAGTAATGTTCAAACGTCAATAACATCTGGTACATTATCAGGATTTTCTTGCGGTGGCCTATTTGCTGCATCGCATATAGTATGAAGGAGCCTCGATGACGGGTACCGAATGTGTTGTTCATGGCGTGCATATCCAATTAACCATAAAACACTCGCAATATGTGCACATGTACCCAAAGTTCGAGCACCGGATTTGCAAGTGCAGTAGTAACCTTGGATGGGTGGGTCGCTCTGAACATTCATCTCGTCATCCATATCATGATCGTCTGTCGGTCGGTAAGATATCCATAATTGGTATTTCACTGCATTGCGAAATCGAGAGTACACTCTAATTCTTATTAAACCAGGTAGTGGTATCCTCTGTACGTCCCTTAACATTTCAAGCTGGAATTCTTCCGACTCCTCTCTTTGTAGCTTGTCCTGTATATACGATGGTGCCAAATGGATTTGGTAGATGCCAACAATAAGATCCCTCAGAAAATGTAAGTCCAAAATTGGAAAATCGAGAACATGTTGGACATTCAAGCGTACCCATCTCTAAGCGTTACGAGTGTTCAGATGTTCAGCCTCCACAAGTGCTTGGACAACATTCACTTCATTTGCTTTCTCCAATAATTGACGAGCCAACTCCCTATTAGCTCTTTCCATTTGAACGGCAGGATGATACCTATTGATTATTGCACCGGCAATACGGTAAAAATCACCCAAATTAGGAAGATGAGGAGTCGGTATTGTCTGCTGGAAGAATTTAAAGATAGATTTGATGTGGCCATTCCTGGCCTCTACGATCCATCTCGTCTTAGTGATTATCCGTGAATCATTAGCTTCATCTGTAGAGAGTTGACTTTGTCGTGGTTTGAGAAGTGCTGGCATCCTCCACCGAATCCCAAGGCGAGTGAGTAGCTCTGTAGCATCCCGATATCCTCTATCTACTATCATTAAATCTCCTTCTTGGAACCATTCTCGCATTCTTTCAACATCCCTATGAAATTCATTTCGGAGAATCGCAGCATCATTGTTTCGACTGTCTGAGAAATACGGACCTTGAATATCGAATATGTAGCCATCGGGTGCGACTATCAGCACAGGTTTGAGTAAATGTCGTCTCTTATGAAGACAATATGATTGTCAGAGAGTACGAAAATTACTACTCTTAGGAACGTAGCTATAAGTACCGTCAATGTACGCGATTACACGAGGAATATGTGGTTCGGGATTATATAATTCGTTCGCGAAATCGGTTACATGTCTTTGGGCATAATCTCTTCTTGTGATTGCATCCAAACCGATGTTTGTCGGAACAAAACGTTGCATCAAAGAATGTCGGACAGTGGAAATGGCTAAACTTGTTGCTTGTCTGCTCTGGTACTCGAAGATAACTTTAAGAAATTCATCAGAGAGTCCTTGTCGCATCTTGCATAAGAACATTAACAAGTCTTTCTTAGAAACATATCTGTAGCCGCCTGGACGAGACACTCTATCACAATAATCAAATAGTTCCAGAAACTGCTGTTTCGTCACCGGAGAAAAGGATTCGAATTCAGCATCTGTGAAACTGTTCTCATCAACGAATCTTCTTTGATCCCTTGCCACATTTCTGAGTCCTTGGAGGAACATTTGAAGTTGCAGTCCTTTGATGACATAAGATCTGTTTATGGACCGCAAGCCAGATAGCAATGCCTGAAGAAAGAAACCTTGATCATCCAAATGATGTTGACATGATCTGGCAACGTCAGGAATAAAAATATCTCGTAAAACAAATACGTTCACTCTGCATTCAAGTAATCCTGCGGATATCAGCATCAGCATTACAAATCATACAAGTACAATTCTCAGTTTGTGTCAATACATTGAGTCGCAGGCAAGTAGGATCGCGTTCCATTTCTGTTATTTCATTGCAAATAGATTTATTACAGATAATACAAATTCTCGTAAGATCTGTCACGGCGAGAGGTGGACTCTGGAATCCATCACGTCTATAGATGGCAATCTCGCGTTTGTTTACTTTTTCATCTCCATCTATTCGACTCAATTGATTCGGTAAAAAATCTCTATCGCAAATGTAACACTTTAAACGGTTTCTCCAAGCCATAGTTAGCTATGATTGTAATACGCTAAGAAGAAAATCTTGGTATTGATTAAACCGGATTCTCAATGTTTTCTTCTGTTGATGATATACATCCAAAACATGAAGTCATCAAATAGAAATGCTTTTAATATTAACTGTGTAGGATAAGAAAAGACAAACGCTATGCACATGTGCCAGTCAGAAAATCGTAACTTTGGGATAACTCGGCTGTAACAATACAAAACACAAAGTGTCTGATGTATGGTATCTTTCATAGATTTCCAAATATTAGATGTGAGAATTTTAGATGCGTTTTCAGTATTGCCTATAAAGTAGAATGATTTTCCGGCATCAACGATAGAATGATACGTCGCTATTTATCATGTCACTCTATACATGTATACAAAACTCTTATCATATCACTCTCCGACAGTCATTTTGTCTTCATAAGGGACGACATTTACTCAAACCTGTGCTGATAGTCACACCTGATGGCTACATACTTGATATTCAAGGTCCGTATTTCTGAGACAGTCGAAACAATGACGCTGCGATCCTCTGGAATGAATTTCATAGGGATGTTGAGAGAAAGCGAGAATGGTTCTAAGAAGGAGCGTAAAATAACGTAAAATAAAGCAAACCAACGTAAAATAAAAAATAATAGAAGAAGAGGAGAGAGGGGAAAGGGAGGGGAGGAGAAGATAGAAAGAGGAGTGGGAACAGGGGAGGGGAGGAGAGGGGAGGGATAGGGGAGGGAGGAATTAACTGCTGGTTGTCTACATGATGGCGGCCTATTTCATACTTTCAACGGTCCCTAGAGCTCAAACGGCTCAATGAATCAAGTTGGTGCAATGAGAACTTTTCATCAGGATCGCGTAAACTACAAATTTCCAAAGTTTTAGTCAAATCCACGGAGACCGGTTTTCCATAAGGTTTGTGCGGGGTCCTTTAAAGTGATAAATCCAATATGACTAACATTACGTTAATTTTATTCTATCAAAATAAAACTGGATATGTATAAATTCTCTATATACTTATATAACGTATTTTTGAATTGTTAGTAGCAAATTAATAATAAAAAAATACGTTAAAAATGTTAATATACGTTATATACGTTTGTGTGTATGCGTGCGCACGCATGTTCCAGGTAGCACATGTTCGTTTTATAAACGTTTTCTAAACGTATTCAATATTTTTTAATCGTCAAGCACCAATAAGAAACGTTTCAACAGAAACATTTTTAAAATCATGGTTTAAGAAACGTATATTTTACATTTCTATAAATAGAATAAAAATTAATTTTTTAATTCAAAATTATATATATACACATTATTAAGACTGTACTTATTAAGACGATCCCCAGATAGCAGAAAACTAAAAGATGACGAAAAGATGTCTTTTTTTAAGTTGTCTTTCTGACAAGGCTAAAAGATGTCTAAAAGGATATCTTTCTACCTACAAAAAAAGTCATCTTTTGAAAGATGTCTTCTAAAAGTTATAATTACTTTTAGTCGACGAAAAGATGTCTTTTTGATCATCTTTTTGACAAGACAAAAAAGATCTATTTTATAATATACATGTTCCTTTGTTTGCCGTTACGTGGCGTGTTCAGACTTAACTTGCATTCAAGTTTTCATAACATGTTGTTGTGCCTCCGTGAGGGGGCACAGGGTTTTTTCGGAATTCGTGCAGGGAAGGCCGGGGATACGGCGGGCAGTGGCCTCTCTTTATTTTAATAAAGTTCTTTTAATTATATGTGCTTGCTTCTTCCTTTTATTATAATAAATAATAGTTAAATAGAATCAATGGGTTGGTATTTTGTCACTGCTCCCAGCGAACGTTATATCACTCGCGTTTAATATCGGTTGAAGTGAGAGAGCGGTATCTCTCGTACGCTCTGTCGCACAGGTAGTCTGATACGCGTCGGCTTATCTCAGGCGCGCGTATATCTCTTAGTCATTCGTATATGACTCTGTTGAATCTGGTCAACAGCTGCTCGTGGCAATTATTACTCGTTCGGTTCTCATTAACGGTTGCCCGTGACGATTATTCCTCTTTAGGATCTGATCAACGACTGCCTGTCGCTTCATCGCGGCGGATGCTGTTCTTCCCTCCGAACTGCATGGTTTTTCGGAGGGGATCCCTTAGCAACATGACCAAATATGGTTATGTTGCTGAATTTGCGTTTTAGTGCAGGCGAGGAAGTTCAAAGTCGAATTTCCTAGCTTGTACTTTTAGCAATTCGGCGACACCTTTCCGGTGCATCTCTGAGAGTGCTTTCCGGTTTCGCGTTCGCGCTCGGTCTCGGGTGCGCGTGGCTCGCTGCGTCAGCAGCTCGCGCGATTATCGCTTCGCTCGTGATGCATTCCTGCATCAATATAATTATATATATATATATTCATTAATTAATTAAATCTATAGCCTTTTCTGGGGCTATAACAATGTATATAGGGTGTCCCCGAATTAGCGGATCAACTCTTGTGGGTAGATAGAGCGTGTTAAACTGAAGAGAAAAGTCTTGTATCATTTTGCTAAATTTGCGATAATTAATGAGATATAAATTAATAAAGATCGGCCAATCCGTGCCAGTATACGCGCGCGGCGCGAAGAAACTTCCCAGTTGTTACTTGATACTAGGCGCGAGGCAAAACATATAACCGCAGCGCGCACTGTACGTGTCTCTTTCAGCACGCCCTTTGTACGTCCTTTGTACGTTCTTTGTAGAGCGCTCCGCCTACTCTCTCGCCGCGCGCCTAGTATCAAGTAACAAGTAGCAGCTTTTTCGCATCGCGCGTTTATCCTGGCACGTATTGGCCGATCTTTATTAATTTATATCTCATTAATTATTGCGAATTTAGCAAAATGATGACTTTTGTTTTCAGTTTAACACGCTCTATCTACCCACGAGAGTTGATCCGCCAATTCGGGGACACCCTGTATAAAGCCTAAAAGACCAGGTACTAAAAGTATAATTTAAATTATGTCTTTTTTGTCAGTTTGACTTCTGATGTAATCTCGACAAGAGATTCAGAACATGATGAAAATAGATGGATTATATCCATATTTGCATTATTTTATTGAATCTGTGGATAAACAAATTTTTCACAAATGAAGGAAAAAAACCGTATTTTGACAGTTTCTTAAACGTTTTTTTTTTTTGTTAGAAAATGACGTTTCTCTTAACGTTTTTTAAGTGGACATTTTAACCAATCAGAACCGTTTTCAAAAGCCGGTTCTAAAACGTTTCGCAAAAACATTTCTGAAACGTTTTTGAAACGAATATGTGCTACTTGGGGTATCAACTCCAGAGTAGTGCCATATTATAAATTTACACTCTGTTTTTCTTTAACTTTTAAATTTTTTTTAAGCTTTTTGTAAATTTTTAAATATATCTTTTATTCTTCTGGTTTTTCAAATATTAAATATAGAATATTTTATATGTAAAAATCATAGTCACAAAGTAAAATTAAAAGTAAAATTATAGAATATTATTTATTTGAAAAATTTCAAAATAATCCTAGGTAGCAAGCACACATCATTTTGACATCGAAAACTGGTCATTGCTGATCTAATGATGTCACATGACTAAATAATGTTTAATTTAAAACATATTTTTTTTGGCATTTTAAAGACGTTGTGCAAAACCGTCATAATATCATAATTTTTAAGTTATTATTATGTCATTTCTATTGTATAAATAAATTTTTTAGTAAAATAATTAAATATAAAAACGTCAACAGTTGTTATAAAATTTCTCAAACATTTACAATATTAATATATATTTAGAACAGACAATATTTTCATCTAAATCCCGCACTCTACAATATATGTATAGGGTGTCCCAGACCACCCGTATACCCCTTTTATCTCTGAAACAGAGTGTTTTAGAGAAAAATGTTTCAGACAAAAGTTGCATGGTTTCAAGAGATACATAAGATGGTGTCATTGGTTTGACCTTGAATTTTCATTTGAAGGTCATGTGAAGGTCACGTCGATTTTTTTAAATGGCACCTCCCATTTTTATTACATATTCTTATAGCTGACCTCGAGAGCTTTCCAAAACACTATAAAAAAATATTTTTTCATTGAGTATTTTTCGAGTTTTAAGGCTTCAAAGTTGCAATATTTTGACATAAAATACAAGATATCTCATATTTTAAAATCGTAAAATATTCATTTTTCGATTATCTTACCCTAATACTTTTATACACAGAATAATGAAACAAATCAATTGGCGTAATTAAAACACATAATTATGTTAACATAAAAATGTGTAACTGCTAGTTGCAAATTCAGATTTTTTCTGAAAGATTACTATGTGTTTTCTTTATACCAATTGATTTGTCTCATTATTCTGCGCATAAAAGTATTAGGGTAAGATAATCGAAAAATGAATATTTTACGAGATATCATTTATTTTGTCAAAATATTGCAACTTTGAAGCCTTATAACTGCAAAAGTATTTAATAAAAAAATATTTTATTATAGTGTTTTGGAAAGCTCTCGAGGTCAACTACAAGAATGTGTAATGAAAAATGGGGGATGCTATTTAAAAAAAATTGAGGTAGTCTTTACGTGACCTTCAAGTGACTATCCAAGGTCAAACCAATGGTACCATTTTATGACCGCCTCGAAACCATACAACTTTTGTCTGAAACATTTTTCGATATTTCCCTTAGTTTACGAGAAAATTGATCGTACTGTTTAAAATAGTTCACTCTGTATGTATATAAATATACACACACACACACACACACACACACACACACACACACACACACACACACACACACACACACACACACACACACACACACACACACACACACACACACACACACACACACACACACACACACACACACACACACACACACACACACACACACACACACACACACACACACACACACACACACACACACACACACACACACACACACACACACACACACACACACACACACACACACACACACACACACACACACACACACACACACACACACACACACACACACACACACACACACACACACACACGCACAAATTTGCGCAAATCGCAAAATGGTAGAGGACTTTTATATTCAATTTGACCTGCTTTATCTGCCCTAGAGAGGTAGGACGGTAATTACCGGACACCCTGTATATGAAATGTATATATTTTTACAAGTATGTCTTTATCGTTTATAATTTACTTACTTCAATTATTAAAAATTATTCCTTTTAAAAAATTCTTTCGTCTTCTAATTCTAAGATTCACGTTCTGCTTCAACTTATCGCAAGCATTCGTCGAATTTGCTCTATATTTGAAAGCCTCATTGGCTTTTATCGTCTCGAAAAGAAATTCCTCGACCGAATCCTCAAGGCCGACTTTCAGGATCATCATATATCATACTATTAATACTAGGCTCACGATTTTGATTGACAGAATATAGAATGCGGCGGTGTACATAAGCTACTAAAATATTCTTTTGTGATTCTTTTTGCAATTTGAACAAAGAGAAGGACATTATAAAAATACAAAATTAATAAAAAAAATATATTAATAATTTTTAATAATAAAGTAAGATATCTTTGATTAATACAAAATATGACACTTTTCGTACAGTATTTCCACATTTCTATATAAATATAAATTGGCTAACTGTATTTTTGGCAATGCATATACACTTAAATATTACATATGTATGTCATGAAATGCATCAATAAATGCATAATAATTTAATTCCGCTGTATTATTCTAAAAAACTATTGGCATTTCAAATATCAAATGATTTAATATTCACATTTTTCAAACACTAACGTAATATGTTTTCAAAAATTGATACATAATATATGCACACGCAAGATATTAACAGAACGAAATCGTGTACTGAATTGTTGGTTGGATTCGATAGATGCTTTTTATATTAATGCATACGTGCTTCGCTGCATGCAGTTACATATAATATTATATTGTACCACTTAAGTTATTTCGCATTGAATGTAAGTATTGTATCTATTAATCATAGCATCTTGTCAAAGATTCTTTATTCGGCTAGTTCTATTAGTAGTGTTATAGTGGGGATTCTAAGCCATGGGGCGCTGAGGGGAGTGCGGGGACGGGGGTATCTGAGAGGCGCGAGGGGTCTGTTAGGGAAAGGGGGGGGGGAAGGGTCCTACACACGTTCGAAAGTAGATGTTTATCTTTGCAGTTGATTTTATAGCCGGGGGGGGGGAGGGTATTTTAGAAGTCATAAAACTGTTTTTTTTTTCTAGTTTTATGATCATTTTATGACCATTAGAATATTATGAAAAAAGAGATTTTAAGCGCCGACGTTCGGCAGCTTTGTACCCTTGCGGAAAATCTCCCATAAAACTGGAGCAAAATATCTTCCATAATTTTTAAGGAAAGAATGCAACGCACCAGCGCCAACATTCGGCTGCTCGAATTTGAGAATCTGTCTCCGCGTTAAAACGTATTCAACAGTCGTCGAGTGTCTTTCGATTTAGTGCTAAAATGAATATAGAAGATGTGATTGTCATCGAAGACAATGAAGACAATGAAGATGTGGTTATCATCGACGACAGCGATGAAGAAGTGGAAATAGTGAATGACTCTGATTATGAGAGTGATCCGGAAGACTATTTAAATGAACAAGTAGTGCCGTTAGTGCGTGAAGATTTACGAATCATAACTGAACGGCAGGAAATGTGTAACATCATATTTTATTACGAAGTAAAAAAGTATGACAACGACGAGGAAAATAGTGAAAAATTTTGTTCGGGATGTTTCATCGAAGTTCAAGATTCATATACACAAGGTAAAATTGTGTATAAACATGAAACAGGACAATATATTTATCACGGTTGGAACTCGTGTAATAATTGTGGACACTCACTGTGCCAAGTAATAGCATGTAGTGTGTGCCGTTTTTGTGCGCAGCAATAAACTTTTGTAGACATTTGCTAGGATTAAGTGCTGTGAAAAATGGTGACCAAAAAACTATTGAATGCGGTGGTGCAGTTTCAACGAAATCGCAAACTTGACATAAAAAATTCCTCAACAGTGATCTTTAAACTACAAAGTTATATATGGACGAATGAAAACAACAGACTAAGGGGAAAGCCTTGCGAGAATTGCTGTTTACCAGGCGGAAATCGGCAAGCATGTCCTGAGCAGTTACAAGAAATCCATCGGGAAATCCGTCAACATATAGATAACATGTATCTACAACATGTTATCGACAATGATCCAGATTCTGATACTGATTCTGATCAGTAATTGTAAGTAATCCTTGATGTGTAAGTATTCTTTTTCAAATTATGAAAATATTAATAAATTTTTTTTTTTTTTCTGTTATGCAGGAGCCCTACCTGGACGCCACCACGACCGCCCGGTCATCCCCTCCAGCGCCTCGCAGCAGCAGTCGCCGTCGTGCCGTACCGCTCGACCATCGGCGTGCAATCTCTTATATATTTTTTTTTTTTTTTTTTTTTATATCTTTTTCTTTTTATTTTTATTTTTAAATTCACACACACACACACACACACACACACACAGATTTTTGTAAATAAACACACACACTTTTTAAATAAAAAAAATTATGTTAAAACACATATAATTGCTTGCTTGCGCTTCCTTCATCTATCCCATCCTTCTTCCTTCATATACTAGATATAATTAGATATAATAACTTAATATTTTAATATAAAAAGAAAAAAAAGAAAAAAAAATAATAAAAAGGAAGAAAAAAATAATAAAAAGGAAAAAAAAATAATAAAAAAAAAAAGAAAAAAAATTATAAAAAGAAAAAAAAATAATAAAAAGAAAAAAGAAAAAAAATTATAAAAAGAAAAAAGAAAAATAATTACTGTTTACTCTCTCGCTTTCCTTCACCTCGCGCTATCTCTTTCTTTCCTAGCGTTTACTCTCTCGCTCTCCTTCGCCTCGCGCTATCTCTTTCTTTCCTAGCGTTTACTCTCTCGCTCTCCTTCGCCTCGCGCTATTTCTTTCTTTCCTAGCGCTTACTCTCTCGCGGTCCCTAGCTTCGCATCTCCCTTCCCAGCATGACGTCATTCCCCGCAACGAGCTACATATGAGAACTGGGACTGTTTACGGGTGGGAGGAAGCACGGATGGGAAATGCGTGCGAGTAAATTATATCATGATTTAAATTTAAAAAAACTTTATTCTTCTCTTTTATATATATTTTTTTTTTATTACATATTGTGACTAAAAACTAAAGCTACCAGTTCGCAATCGACGAGTTGATGTTTATTGAAGGCGTCGCTGGCGCATATTACATTTAACACTTTTTTATTATCCGTTATAGTGGACGCGATATTGGAGAATTGTGTAAACTTAGTATCGACTGTCTCGGTGATTCTAACCAATCGATCAAAGGTTACATCGATGCATTGATTGAGATTAAACATACGGTGTAACGTCGGTTCAATCATCATCATGCGTACGTTTAAAGATTCGAGACTTATAAGTTTAGTATCGTTAATCGTATGAACTCGCACTGTTAGCGGTCCAACGCTTATAAAATTATAGGTATCTTTAGAGTCCTTTCGCAGTAAATCGTGAATTTTGCGACGTTGCTCGTAGAGTCCCTTCCACGTTTCGAGAGATAATACCAGTTCCTTTCCTTGATGATCTCCTATGACAATTTCCACGTAACTCGGTGTACCCACGTTGATACCAATTTCAAGGAATTTGAATTCCGTGGTTGTCAATGCGTATCGTCTACTTAGTATACGAATCGCACGACGCTTCAACGAAATGCTGTAGAAAAATAAAATAAAAAAAAAATTAGTTTAAAAACAATTTGTGAAAAAATAGAAAGAAGTTAAACAAAAACTTACTTGTCACATTTGTTCTCAAACAATGGAGTTTCATAACGATTCGGTACGTAATTATTCACGCTTCTGCTGGGGCCGCCACTGCTTCTTTCGACGTAGTACATATTTCCAGATTTCAAAAGTGGACCACTTTCACGAACGGTTAACGCAACACTGACCGTATGAAGAATCAAATATACGTGACATCCCGTTTTTCAAAGTAGTGGGAGATTAGTGGTAAATGTGGTGGGAGATTCTAGAATACTTTAGTGCTCTGAAATTTTTAGAAGGGAGAGAGAGACGATACTCGGATAAAAAGAATTCTTAAATGACTCATGAGGGAGGGAGGGAGGGAGGGAGGGAATGAGGAGGGGGAATAAGAAATAAAACATATTAGTGTTTAAATATTTTATTTTTCCAAATCTTGCAATTCTTTCTGGCGTTGCGACCACCAGTTAAATATTTTGAATACATTTTGTAATGCGCAATTCTTAACATGTTTTTCACATCGTATAGTATTTTTAACATCTAGATTATTTAGAGATTCGATATCGTCGTAATCAGCATCCAAGGTCTCAATGATTAAATTTTCTCTCACATCGTCGCCGAGCATATTAGCAAGCCATTCTCGTTTCTGGCATCCTTTAACGTATACGATACACTGCATTTTATCATCTTCTTCTTCAACTACAGCTGTTGTAATCAATCGTTTCGCCATGCTGTACGCAACGATTCCATCCTCCCATTGTAGTCCATGATGATTCGCCATCAACCATGAAGCTTGACACTTTTCGGATTTTGTAAGGAGATGCCATGGTATAGGACTCCGAAAAATGTAGTGTGCGAGAACAGTTCCTCTTCTCAGCACCGCCACCTCCTTTGCGATGAATTTATTCGAAACGACAAATCCTTGCAGATCGACAAACGTTGGTACAGATATGATGAGATCTCTTTTCGTCAGTTAAGAAGAATGACAACCATCTCGTAACACTCGGATTTATATCCAGCTTTCCCTCTCTCTAAATTATTGTCGCAAACACTTAGGTAATTTTGCGCACAACGTTGGTCAACGGGTTGTACTGGATTACGCGATCGTGTATGATGAGACAGTACGCAGTCGTATTATTAGCCACATTCTCCTTACACTCAAATTCCAATCGCACATCCACGGTTGCACTCTTGACCGATTCGTTTTGTCGAGAACAATCGATGATCACAAACGGACCGTACTGTAGAAACAGTGAGACAGTGAGACTCGGTTCGAGGTACTCGTATCCGTAATAGTTTTTGCAGAAACGCGCGTACGTGTCGTACAGAATCGACCATCTGTTTTTATCGAAATCCAGATTCATGTCATCGTACGGATAACATTCCAAGTTCAGATAGAGTTTCACGTTTGTTAATTTACAGTCGTCGAATTTACTCGCATCTTTGGACATAACATTCTTCCGGCCTGTCTGCAGAGCAAAGATAACGTATCGTGGTTTCTCCAGCTGAGTCGCGGTCTTAATGGCCCACGAATGTTTGGTTGTACGCTGCAACAGCGGAAACTCGTACAGATCCCACAAGCGAAAACCCATGCTGAGGTAGCGTCCGCTTTCCAGAGCGCGCAGCATAGACAGCTTTTTAATTTCACTCAACAGCACATGTGGCATTCGCCATTGTATCTTGAATATGTTGATCACAGGCTCCAGCGTCGAAGCTCCAAGCAGACAATTGTTGTCATTGCGCGATCGTATTAAGATCAATTCGTGACGAGCGTTAATTACTATGCGTCTGTAATCCTCGCAAAATCCCAATAACATGTAGAGCGGTACGCAAAAATTAAAGTGTCCATCCACAATAGTTGGCTCACTCCAGCCAGCATTTCTCATAATCACGCTTCTATCGGATGATATTGTTACATAGTTTTTGAGCATACTTGTTATTCCCACGTTTCTATTTCGATCAATCTCCACACCATCGAGTTCATATCGAATCTCGTCAAACATGAATGCAACGCAATTATTTTGCAGTACTACATTGAATCCTCCAGCTGGCTTCTTTATCTTTAATTCTCCCTCGATGTATAAGAAACTCTCGTACGGCAATGTATACAGATCCTGTTGTTGTATGGGTATTCTTATCTCATCACTGTATCCGAACGTTGTGTTGGCGAATGGGTTATAGGAGTGAGTCTCAATCTTGACGATGCGATCGTCAAAGATTGGCTCATCCGCGATGTCGAGAATGTCAGTCATCGTTTAAATGTTTCGCACCACGAATCCCAAAGATTGTAAAAACGCAACGTTTGATGCGTTCAATTTCTTTTTCTTAGTGCCGGATGATTGGATATTAGCAAATGTCGATGTTGTTGTCGCTGACGTCGTAAAGATTGTATTGTCTCTCACGTCTTTCGATCCGTTCAACACGAGCATCACACGCTAATTTTACCGCCGCCGCCGTACATGCAATCTAATGGTGATCTCTTCTCCTCGAAAATCGAGTAATCGTCCTTCCTGGTCGACAACGCGTAACGTTAAATCCGTGATGCACCGCACTATGATCGGTAGGTAAATGATGTGCGCCGGTGTTTCCGATATCTTATATCCTGGTGGTACCCTCGGTGAAAATTCGTGTATCGTATGAACGAGTTTGCCGTTGTTGTACGCACCCGCGGTCACATTACATTCGACGCGGATAATGTTCACGTTGATAATGTTAATCGGCACGTCCGACTCGTACCATTTTCGCGGCTGCAGTATACGGTTCGAGAATCCTAGCAGCGATCCAATATTGTTAGGCTTGCTAAAATTTAATCTGTAGGCGCATTTGATCTCGCTCCTCATCGTATTGTAATTAGCGCGGAGCACTATAGGCCATTCTCCAGGCTCAAAGTTATCGTCGTCGTCAGTGTGTTTTTTATCACCATCACGAACTGTGTGTTGCGAACGTTTTCGTAAAATTGTATGTTTCAAAAATTCATTTATCGCTTGCAGCTCGTACGATCCCTCGGGAATCGTAATTTCCGCATCGTCTTTGCCAAAGTAAAATTTATTATTCGAGGAATTCACGTTCGATATCGTGTGATAACTTTCAAAATCCGCTAGACCAAGCTCGTATTCACCGTCGCTTAAATCTACGTTAGGAAAGTAGTTTGCCGCGAGAACGCTGCTCTTTCCAGTCAGCGTGAATGTCATAGACATGTTGGCCAAACTGTTTAACGAATACTAAGTTAAATAGCACAATGTATGTCTTTAAATTCGCGTGCATCGACCGTTCGGAGAAACTGCAAGCACAATTGTCCACAGATGCTTTGATTATAAGTTTGATAGGATGTGTGATTATATTCTATTTTTGTCACATTTAAATATCGCACCAATTCATTCGGCGGTCGAAGATTGCCAAAACTATCAAAATATATAACACAATTTCCCCTCTTTGCATACGCTACCCAGTGAGTACCCGAGCCTTTAGCGTTATCCAAATTTATGATCCCGCTCTCGTTTCGATATATACCACCGATCGGTAATGAGTTACGCATAAAAACACCTCTAAAATATGGAATGTGCATACGTTTTGCTAGTTGCAGCAATTGTACGTTGGTAGTTACGCCCTCTGGCATTTTTAGCGTCTCTTTGACGTTTTTTTTTTTCTTCTTTTTCATTGAGACTCCTCGTCCGTATTTGTATGGTGCGAGATACAATCCGCGACCTTCCATGGCACGATTGTGACGTAGCATTTCTTGAAACTGATGTTGTGTAGCTTTTCCATCGTTCACCATCTTTGCTACACCAGCCGCTCCACCAATCAGAGATCCGAGAGCGCCCAACAATGGTAGAATCGGTAATACACCCCCGCGTTTCGCTACCGGAAGTATTCGTTTTTTCACCATCTTTTTTTTCGTTTTCGTCTTTAGACCCATACCGAACTTCGTTTTGGTTTTCATCGCTGTCCAGACAGCTGTGGCTGCGGCTCTCTCACCGAGAGACGAATCTTTCGCAGTGATGCGAGTTTGCGCCTTTTTGGCGAGTATCCTATCCGCCGCGTGCCTTTCGGCAAGATCGTTACTCCGAAAGTACGCTATATCGTGTTCACGACACGCTGCGTCCAATGGGTTGATACCTCGATCACCTCTAGCCAATCGTTCTTCTAGCCGCGTGCCCGGACCGCAAAACTGGTATCCAGGAATATGTAATTCGATAGGAAGCGCGTTTATTGCACGATTTAATAGACCTCTGCTTATTTGTGTTGACATTTACGACAATCTTTTATCATTGGCGCTGGACCGTCAATGTGCGTTTGTTGCCACGGTTGATTGTAATGTTCGAAACAGCGACGATAGGTCTGAACCTCCGAATCCGCCTTTATGTATTCCGGAAGTTTGTCCCACACGTAGTGGACGTGATTGCCACACATTCGCAATAAAACTGCTTTAGATACAAACTGTAACTGTTCGGCACTCAAATCGAGAATATCGTAAGGACTTGATAGCAGGACAAACATTTTTTCGTTACTGAACACTTTGTAGTTCCGCGCAGCTATAAATAGACAGGCGTGCGATCCGAATCGGAAGTGGGAAAATGAAATTCGTGCGACAACCTTTCGCGATACGCGTGACAAATTACGACGTCAGATTACGCTCGATGGGTGACAATGCGGAGATGCGTAGACACGGTACGATGCTGCCGAATACTATACGCGCAATCGTTTGCGGCCCCTCGAATTGCGGTAAAACTAACGTGTTGATTAGTTTGATAGAAAGCCCGCACGGCGTCCGCTTTGAAAATGTGTACGTGTATTCAAAGTCACTGCAACAGCCAAAATATCAATATTTGGAGAATTTGTTAACGTCGATCGATGAAATCGGCTATTTTACATTCTCCAATAACAGTGACGTCATTCCACCGAGCGAAGCACGTCCAAACTCGATTTTCGTTTTCGATGACGTGGCGTGCGACAAACAAAATACGATAAGAGAATATTTCTCAATGGGACGCCACTCGAACGTCGACTGCTTCTATCTCTGCCAGACATACGCGAGAATACCGAAACATCTTTTACGCGACAATGCGAACCTGCTAATCTTGTTTAAACAGGATGGCACCAACTTGAAACACGTGTACAACGATCACGTGAATACCGACATGTCATACGAGGATTTCAGTGAGTTATGTCGTACTTGTTGGCAGCAAAAGTATGGATTTCTCGTGATAGACAAGGATAGCTTGCTTACAAACGGGCGATACAGAAACGGATTTAACGTGTTTGCGATACCACAAAATGATTAGTCGTTGCCTACATTCTGTCGTGAGGGGTAAAACGCGAGCGTTCAACACTCTCTATCGATATGGCTGGGAGCGATAATATTCGCGAGCGTGAAAAGATGGCGAAGGAGATTGCGAAAACGAGCGAATCGATCCGCAAGAAACATCGCGCTTTGAAGACCGGTAACATCGATGACGATATCGCGGTCAAGACCCATTTTAAACCTATTATCGAGCCGCTGCAAAAGATTGTCGACAACTCGTTCGCGGTGAAAAATAAGTCGGAGAGTAGCGCAAAGATTAAAATCAAGCGATACAAGGAGGATGAGAAGGAAGAAGCTAAAGATGAGGAGATAGAGAAAGAGAAAGAGGAAGATGCGACACCGAAAAAAAGGAAACGATCGGACGTTTTACTGTATGAACCGTCGATAGCCTCTACGCCGTTAACCGCACCAACAAGCGTAAACGAAGATGTTTTCGAAACCTCGGGCAACATGCTCGAATCATCGTTTGTTCGAAACAAGTTACAAACGCCGGAAGTTCAAGAAACGTTGCGGGAGTACTTTGGGCCACTTGGGCAAAAGTACATAGGCGCTTTGTTTAGTGGCGACAAAAATCACGAGATTGATCATGTGTATGGAGTCTATTTTGACAGAAAGAATGAACTGCGACTCGGCAACAAACAATTCAACATCAACAAAGATGACTCTATTATCATAGACGACGTGCGGTACATTGGAACGCCAGGATTGTACGAGTTGATCTTCAAGAGAATTCCCGATGACGAACTTTACACGAGGGGGGACGATTTGGAAAAATACAAGAGCATATTATTGGTGACGAACGCGCATAGACGCGATTATGATGCGCAGGGCCATTTGAAGGGTAACAGGGGGTACAAGTACAAACATATAATTGCACCGTTGATGTCGCTCGAATCGAAAAATACAAAATCTGGAGGGGAGATATCTATGCCTCGCGCTAACCAACAATATGATTGATTACGTGTACTGGGACAATCCCAACGAACTAGTGGATCGGCTACGATTGCTCAACGCTTCGCGCCAAGCTGGTCACAACGCTCACGACAACGAGATCCAGTCGATCATCGAGGAACTTCGTGAAGCAGGAATTATTATAAATTAAATGGTGTCTCGACAAAACTAATCAGTCGATCAGCGTTGCGTGACACTTTACGAAGCATCAGAAAAAATGCCTATCAACAAATTTGGATTATTCGATCCAAGAAATGATGCAACCGGCACAAACGGTTCTTGGGATAGATTGGTAAAAAGTTATGTGCACGAAAACGCTTTGTGTCGCGTCGTTACAGACTTCGATGCAAGGTCACGTAAGATTCGCCGTGTAGCGCAACCAGAGGCTGACACTGATGCCGTCAACAAACTGTACGTGGAGTCCTGCGTTAAAAGATTAATGAATCAACAGAAAGAATCAGACGAGAAGCTGATTTCGCTTGAGAAGGACGTGCGAGCAATACAGATTGTGCTAAACGAACTTCAACGCCCGGCTAACGCTAACTCAGAAACAGCTATCAACCTAAATGAGCATCAGTGAACGGGTTAGGAGCGGCTATCAAACGGTTATCGAACAGCTACGAAGGATTATAGAACGGCTGCGAACAATTATCGAACAGCTACGAAGAATTATCGAACTGCTATCTAAACTACAATGAGTGGCAGTGGCAGTGGCAGTGAACGACCTAGCAGCAGCTGCAACAGCTTCGAACGAGGCTATCAGCATCTCAAGCAGGGCTGCGAACGAGGCTACGAACACGTTCTTAACGGCTACACACAAGGTTACAAACAACTCAAGAACTCCTACGATCGGTCAAAAGACGTCTGTGAACGAGGCTACGAACGGGTCAGAAGCGGCTACGAACGAGTCAAAAACGACTGTGAAAAAGGCTGCGAACGGGTTAAGAACGATTTTCGAATGGGTGAAGGACGGCGATGAACAGGTCAAGAACAGGTCAAAACAGGTCAAGAACAGGTCAAGAACAGGTCAGAACAGGTCAAGAACAGGTCAAGAACAGGTAAGAACAGGTCAGAACAGGTCAAGAACAGGTCAAGAACGGCTATTAAAGGCGATAAACGAAAATAAGTGAAAAAAATGCGAACAACAAACGGACATCGAGAAAAACTGACAAAGCAAAGAATCAACATAGTTTGGAGAGACGACAGTTGGTGAACGAACTGCATGCGCCAGCGAGAAAAAATTTTCCCCGAAGACACGTCATAGTGCGGGGATACGATGATCTGTGGCAAGCCGACATCGTCGAGATGCGTCCGTATTCTCGTTTCAACAAAGGTTACCACTACATACTCACCGTCATCGATGTGTTGAGCAAGCATGGGCTGCACCACTCAAGAGTAAAGGTGGAAGGGAGACGGCTGATGCAATCGCCAAAATAATTCGAGATAGCAAGAGATGCCCGAAAAACATACAAACTGATAACGGGAAGGAATTTTACAATACCGATGTGCAACGGCTTATACGGAAACATAACATTAATCACTATTCCACATATTCGGTATTGAAGGCGTCAGTCGTCGAGCGATTCAATCGCACGCTGAAGAACGACATGTGGAAGATGTTTACGCTGAACGGAACTTACAAGTGGATCGACGCGCTATCCCGACTCGTTGCAGAATATAACGCGCGAAAACATCGCACTATCAATATGAGACCTATCGATGTTACTCCCACGATCGCTGATAGACTTTTAAATACTGTATACAACAGTATAAAAATTGCTGCTCCTGCAAAGTTTAAAGTAGGTGACCTGATACGCGTTAGCAAATACAAAAAACTTTTCGAAAAGGGTTACACACCAAATTGGACAACCGAGGTGTTTAAGATTGTTAAAGTGCAACATACTAATCCCGTAACATATCTACTCGAGGATTATCGCAAAAAATCTATCGCTGGAGCATTTTACGAGCACGAGTTGCATCGCGCGAATTATCCAGATGTGTATCTCGTGGAGAAAGTACTGCGCAGGAGGGGTGACGAGGTTTACGTGAAATGGTTGGGATTTGATAGCTCGCACAATTCTTGGGTACATAAGGATCATGTAATTTAATTTTATAAGAAATACAATGTATTCAATATAAAAAATATATGAAATATTGGAAATATACAAAATCTTTATTAATACATCCTTTCCAATAGTCATTACAATATATAAAATATGAAATATACATACAAGAAAAAAAAAAATCACACACACATTATATTTTATAAAGATATCTTATAATATCCCCACGGTAACGTATCAATAGTTGTAGGTACGATATACCGCTTGTCGTCGTACGGACTTAGAGCAATTTTTGTTTCGCGAATGGTGTATACCTTGTGTAATTTTGATCTTATACACGATTGACTACGCGTTATTTCAATCTCTTCGTTCAAACACCGCGTGTAATCGTCAAACGTTATCGTTCTCGCAACAACGTTACTCTTGACGCCTTTTACCTTTTTCGTATCCTTCTTACCATCCACGCGCAACGCATACATTTTTGCTCTAAGCCCGACAAATTCAGTCATTATGGTACCGTTGTTTTCATCCTTCATTAGACCCGGTACCTTTTTATTCACGAGCGGTATACCGTACGCATTGTCTGTCGCATAGTCGCTCGTATCAAATCTGCTGATGACGCGTTTCATATTCTCGTACACATCGTCGCACTCAATGTGATATATAAGACTATTCGTATCAGTGTACATGACTTTGCATCTCTCCCGATACATTGGTACCATATAATCGTGGTGAAATTCGTACAAACATGTCTTGGATATATCGAGAATACACATACCTACGTAAATTGGTTTGTAGAATTTCACCTCAAGTTTACGTAATTCTACAGCGATTAGATTTTCCGAAAAAATGCTTCCCGTAATTTGAAAATTTGGTTTTGCAATCAATGTCTCTGCGCCGTACCTTCCGTCCCATTTTGTTAAAAGTTTAACATCTACGCGATTGCGCACATTTTCCATCGTTTTGCCAAACACTGCATTATTCAATAGTTTGTACAAATTTTTTTCAAAATCATTTTTTGCTAGTGTTCTAAATTTTGTGTTGAGTTCTATATAAGTACGGAGCCACGGAGATTGAGTGAATTGTAATATACGATGAATTTTTGTAACACGAAGACCGTGACGTGAACATTGCTGCAGGTTGCGGTAGTGTATCACGTAACGCTTCTTATCGTATACGGTTGCGAGAAGCTTGCCCTCGCGCTTGCCGGGTGGTTTGTCGTGTGTCGGACAAAACGGTAGGTCAGTGTGCGAATCGTGAAGATGCTGCGGATACTCGAGATCGACTTCGAGGATGTAGCCTGTAGACGAATCGAGCGCGATCGATGATACATCAAAATTGGAAACATTATCGACCCACTGAAAATCGGCGTAGGGCAATGGTTGACACATTGCCCATCCGTATAAATTATTAACATCGAAATACATCAAGTACGTTGATGGTTTTGATAAGTCATACGACTGCATGTACTTGTTATTAGCACGCGCGTACCTGTTGGAACATTGACTCAGACCACCGCGTATACCTCGTTCGATAAACATAACCATGTCAATGTCTGTGAGTAATTCAAATATAATTTTCGTATACTTTAACATGGCGTCCCACGTGTAACCGGGAAGAGTATAGTAATACGCGGGGTCGAGCCCATAACTCTTGATACAACTCTCTCGGAAATTTTCAAAAATGTCTGCTAATAACAAAACATCGATTTTTAAATACAGATCGCTATATTCGCCTAGCGTTCGAATGGAGAATCGCTTCCACACAATCTCAGCGTGCGCGTAATCGCTCTCAGATACTGTGTTATCTGTCAAGGAACTGTAAAATGATTCTCGTGATGGTAAACACGCATCTTGCAATTTATCTACGCAGTCAATGTACTCGTACGGGAAGACACCTTTTCTTGTTAATAAATTGAAATCTTCGGCGGATAAATTTTTATATTCCGATTGTAAAATTTTGAGTTTATCCTTGCTCAGAAAAGACGCCAATTTGTCGAGACTTGTTGTGAGAAATTTATATGAATCTATGAAACGTAATTTAATGTGATTTCCCGGTTTGTTTTTCGTACCTTTAACATGTTTTGTAAATGAAATATATTTTTCTTTTGTTATCGGAAGTAAATCGATTCCCCCTTCGAACGCTGTGGCTATTTCCTCGATTATAAAGTGAGAATCATAACCAGATAAATTGTGAAATACTATTGGAATGCAAAAAGATTCTTTGTAATTTAGATTGCAATTTGAATGCGCGGGACCTCTGTACCGCCCGGTCAAATGACAATGATCGCGTACGCGCGTATCATCTTCTACGAATGGTTTCTCACGTATATGACACTGAGTCGCACTTCGAAATTCTTTCCATTCATTTTGCGTTAAATTTACCATGGGGACATTGGTTGTTAAAATATTTTCTACATGTTGCGCCAAATTTTTAAGTTCGTCGGTGAACCATGCAACGCAATTGGCTTCGCGACGAGAATGATACGCGGATAACGAATTATCGTACGAGCAATGTACATAATAAGCCATACTAAATACTTGGTGATGTTGATAAAAATTTTCTTCTTCTTTTTTCACCAAAACGCACTCCAGGTCGGCGTACACGACGAAAGGTAGTCGCTCCTTCCTGTTGTAGTTGGTAAATGCGAGCCACTTATCCTTATCGCTCGGTAATCGGATAGCGCAGTCGTTCATCTTTCCACAGTCTACTGTATGTGATTGCAATTTCTCGACCGAGTGAAAATAGTGCATGCATCTGTAAAATAAAAGTTAAAATTTTTATATCCTTGTTTTAAATATTTTTAGACAGTTTTATTAAATATACATACCGATCGCAGATATATTTTTTAGTCTTGTGTTTGCTGAGTTACATACTAACAAGTCTAGATAGATTCTTGATCCATGCAAAATGTCCGATATCTTGCGCATCTTGCACATAGAGCAAGTTGATGTGCTTGTCTCTCTTTTGCTCCGTAAGGTGAATAGGGACAATGTTTTCGTTTTCAAAACTGTACACGTTGATTGAAATGTCATTATAAATTTCAAATTTTTTAATTTGATTAAGAGTGACTGGAAACTCAATATCTTGGAGATTTAGTACTGTTGTATAATGCGGGTACGATGATTGTCGGTGTGTGCATCTTTCAGCTGGATACAGAGCAGCCACTACCGCCCACGCAAAACATGCATTGTCTTTAGATTGCACGTTAACCACTGCTCGTTTCATTATTATCTTTCGCGATAATTGCACGTAACATCCGGCGCGCATAGGATTATATTTATTTATATTTACAGTCAAATTTAGTATACGCGATAATGCCCATCCGCTATCGCGTTCCTGAAATTCTTCGAGCGATGCAAGGATTGGCTCGACGACTCGCTCATACCACTCGCGTAAATCGGATGTATGTAAGAGTTCACAGTTTCTCGTATTGATTGATTTATTGGCATGCTTATCGCCCGCCACAAACTCGCCGTTAAACACTGTATTCACTTTCACACTGTTATGTTTTTGCATAACGTCTCGCACGTGCTCGAGCACAATGTCACTCGCATCTTCCAAAAATTGATGAGGTTCGATGTGATTATAATTTATAACCGCACCAGTCAAGATGCGGCTCTCAAACGCCGTATTAATCTCTCGCCATATGAGTCTCTCCGAGTTATTTTCACTACTATAATCACCACCACTGGGTATAAACTGTCTCTGCAATCGAGTTTTTGCACCCTCGAGTCGCGCAATTCTTGTCACCAAAGATTGTCTATTTCCGATTGAGAGTCGCGGACGCTTGACACGGCTGCGTTCTTCAAGCTCTTCGATAAACTCCTCGCAATGCTGCAGCCATCCAAAATATTCACCCAATGTGGTGACTTGTTGGGAACGCTCCAACAAGTCGCGTTCTTTCTGCTGCACGTTTTCCATTTTTTCTCTCTCTATTTTTGTGTGCAAACATAACACATATTACGCGACATTATTATATGTAATAAAATTTGACAGCTACTGCACCATCGCATATCCACCTCATCGGGCAATGTAACTTTATGTCTCCGTATTTCGTATATTAATCCGATGTCATCTCGAAAGGTGTCCATACACGAAGCACAGAGAGCTAGAGCACCACCCGTTGAATAATAAAAGTGTATGGCGCAAATCTTACGTTGATTTTGCGCACGGAGTTGTTCATTTTCTACTACGTTGTCGTCAAAATCGGTATTACTGCAATCACTAATATAATTACTATCGTCCGACAACGCATGCTCTTCGTCTGACGACTCGTCTATTATCGCTTCGAAATTAATATTTTCCATTTATTCACTATTCACTGTCACTAACAATTCTAATGCCTGACAGTAACCACTCAAATTTTTTTTTTGTTTTTCCACAGTTTCCTCTATGCCCTTTCAAATCGTACTATGGTTTGACGGGGCTCTCATTCTTCTTATATTTCGCCTAATGCTGTCTTAACACATCCTACCGAACGTCAACGCTTTTGCATCTATAAAAACGTTCCGACATGTTCGTCGCAGCGTCGGCCAAATTTTTTTTTTTTTTTTTTTTTCCATAATGGCGCTGATGCGTTGCAGTTCTTTCCCTAAAAATTATGGAAGATATTTTGCTCCAGTTTTATGGGAGATTTTCCGCAAGGGTACAAAGCTGCCGAACGTCGGCGCTTAAAATCTCTTTTTTCCATAATATTCTAATGGTCATAAAATGATTATAAAAAATTAGAAAAAAAAAAAGAAAAAAAACACTTTTATGGTTTCTAAAATGTCCCCCGACTATAAATAAACTACAAAGATAAACATCTTGCAGTTGCAGTTCTTTCCCTAAAAATTATGGAAGATATTTTGCTCCAGTTTTATGGGAGATTTTCCGCAAGGGTACAAAGCTGCCGAACGTCGGCGCTTAAAATCTCTTTTTTCATAATATTCTAATGGTCATAAAATGATCATAAAACTAGAAAAAAAAACAGTTTTATGACTTCTAAAATACCCTCCCCCTCCCCCCCGGCTATAAAATCAACTGCAAAGATAAACATCTACTTACGAACGTGTGTAGGACCCTTCCCCCCCCTTTCCCTAACAGACCCCTCGCGCCTCTCAGATACCCCCGTCCCCCGCACTCCCCTCAGCGCCCCATGGCTTAGAATCCCCACTATAACACTACTTCTATTTTTAATGAATAAAAGTATTATTTTTCTCATGTAAGTAAATTATATACTTATTGCCATATAACATATAATAATATAATTGCTATAATATAATTTATAAATATATAATATGAAAATTCTTATATACATATATATTTATATTATTTATTCATAATTCATGTCTTCCTGAAACTACGAGGAAAAAACTGTCGCCGCTTGAAATAGCAAGTGCCGTGAGGCGGACACGAATGGTGTGCGTATAGCGGTATATAAAGGTATTTCTAACTTATTTTTGACAAATGCGACTTCGGAATACAACTTTATCATATGTGGCTAAAGTTGTCATTAAATATGCTATAAATTTTGCTATAAAATAAATTTCAAAATTTTGAAAAATTGATGGGGTAAGGGAGATTTCGAAAAATTTAATCGCACACTTTTAGAGTGCATAAGACCCGTAAAACTTTTATTTGAAACTTTTTTTTATATCTTTTACCGTTTTGACTCAGAAATAAAAGAATCGATTTTTTTCAGGAGGGTGTTTCGTCCCCTTAACGACCGTATGGCCACGTATAAAAAAATATGGATCTCCTATTTTGACCTAAACTACAACATATTAAAAGCTCATTAAAATCGGAGGGGGACACTTCCATACCTTTCCTTGTAGGTCTCATAATCTGTTAAAATGAGTGTGAAATATACAAACGATAGTTCTATATACGTATATACTTCGATATACACATATACTTAACTATATTAATAAGATATTAATGAAAGAAGAAATTTTAAACATAAGGGAACAAAGAATATATACCAAAGGAAAAAGGCGCTGACAAAAGTGAAAAAGAGACTCAACTCAACTCGACTAATCCCGACTACTACAGAAAACGTTCACAAAAATAACATCTTCGTGTATCGCCATCCATAACTGACTGAGTGTCTTGAACACGTATTTTCTAACAAATTATTAAATAATGACTAAATTAAATTTATTTAATTAAAATTATTTTATTTTATGAGAATTTACTATGTTTTTAGTTTTATGATAAAAATTATAGAAAGAAATGCGTAAAAATGTTTGGCATATATAAAATATTTTATTCTTAATTAAAAAAACAAATAATTTTTTTAATAAAACATTTGTTCTAATTTTTGCAATGTAAAGATAAACTCATCACAATGTCCTATAAAACATAGAACATTTTAATTACATTACAGCAATAGTATATTCTTACAATGTAGTTCCAACATAATATTGTATAATAAAGATATTAGGAACAGGTAACTATGTAATACTTTATGATAAATCTTACATCAATATTAAAAAAAATATATATATATATATATGTGTGTGTGCTTAAGTTCTAGTCATGAGAATTATATAAAACTTGAAGAAAGCGGTTTGGAATTACTAATATAAAAAGAATAAAAATTGCAATCAGTTTCGTCTCTGATAATTTTAACAGGAAATTTTCAAATATTAAACTCAATTGTCAGAGAATGGACAGATAAATGTTTGAATAAGTAAAAATTGTTCGTCTATTTAAGAGGTAGAGTCTGATTTTTAGATAAATAAAGTTTTTTAATTTATTCTATTCGAGAAAAAGTTGAGATTTACAATGGATCTGTACTACTAAAAAAATGGTAAAAGTAATCAAAGTTCACTAATTTTATGAATCGTATATATGTCATTTTAAAGATGAAATTGACTAAAAAAGCAGTGACTAAAAAATAATGTTATATAAAAAAAGTAACATCTTGATCATAATGATGACACTTTGCTACTTACATAGTAAGGGCATAAGTAATCATATACTATTAAAAAAGTTTTACTGTAATTGAAATTAAAACCGTCAGAATTTTAAAATCCTTGAAAAAGGAATTTCTATGTCGACTATGCTTGATAAGATATTCATAGTTAAATATTGAGATTTATTGCGGAAAAGTTACAAATTAAATCATTAAGAATCCATAAAATTTCAAATTTTTCATCAAAAAGTTTTCAATTGTATTTATTTAAACTTAAAGGTTTTTTAGCTTGTTGAATATGAATCTGATGTTAAAATTTGAATTCAATGACAAATTTAAAATGGCAGAATTAATATAAATATCAAATGCACGTATACATGTATACATTTTTAAATTTTGATATTTATATTAATTTTGCCATTTTAAATTTGCCAATTTTAATATCAGATTCATATTCAATAATTTAAAAAACTCTTAAGTAAATAAATAAATATAATTGAAAACTGCTAAAACTGTTATAATATACTTTGTATACACATACGCATTTCCAATGTTATTCTTGTTTGAATTTAAAATTAACTACTTTGATTAAGCAATCTTAAAACCAAAAATGTAAGAAATGTTTGCATGAGTAAATAGAGCATCTTTGTTCTTCTATATATATGACATATTTCTCTCACCATGCTACACTAATCAAAAGCATTATTATAATAGTAACACATTAACATAGCTATGTAACAGAGAAGAAAAGAGAACATTGCAAACAGTAGTAGTGAACAACGGCAATAAAGCTAACAAACGTCTATGCTAGTATAAACGCTACCAACAGCATACAGCTGATGTCGTCCGATCAATACGGAACGTTGCGGTACCAGACGCTATAGATACATCACGTGGCTCAACCCATTCCATTCTGAGAGTCCACGCGCGATTCATATTCATGCCTCACTCTTCTCATACTTTGTGACACAAATTTCAGCCTACCCCTCTGCAATCCTATCTTCGTTTACATTACGTACATAATCGTCACTTGATCAGGGCTCTTTAATAACAAACTTTTTACATATTGCTATCGAACGGATCAAAGTGCTATAGTGCACTTAATTTTTCTGCAATATTAATTTTTAATCGAAAGTATCATGGTTAACAAAAAACGAAGAATGCTTACAAAATGTTTGACGTTTGTAAAAGTCGAAGTATTTATTTTTAAATATGTTTATAATTATATTTGTTTATTTAACGCCTATGTTTATAATATTGTAATTAATATTGATTAATACAAAACCAGTTCATGAAAAGAAACTTTGTGAATATGCTCAATTGATTTTACAGGTCTTATCATTCTAATTCATCATTTGGCAGTGAACTCGAATCTAACAAATATTTGTTAAAGTCAGTGGACTTCAATAACGTTACGAAGAACTTAACTGTTCTAAAGGTCTAGAGAGGATCTGCGGGAATGAGAGAAAGATTTTGTTGGAGCTATTTATAATCGTGTTGTGACACGAGTTATATCGGCAAAACGACACAAAGAATTACGCGAAGTGTAATGGACAAGGAATAAAAAATAGGTAAAAAATAAGATTACGTGCGGATAATGCAATATAATTGTGCAAAAAAACAAAAATTATTGAACAATAAATTGAAATAAACAAGAGAAATAACTAATTGTGAAACTCTAAAAAGAAATAATCGCGAAAATATTTAAATTATTATTTAAA